>NW_009598795.1:0-22693 GCF_000690535.1 Cariama cristata
TCATCCACTTTAATTGCCAGCCCAGCCTTTAAACAGTGACACAAGGCCTGATAAAAGTTTTGTCAGTCATTCAGTACTGAATAAATAAACTTCAAATGATGTAAAATAACTTTAAATGACATTCAAAAAAATATAAGACCATTAAATGACTTCATTTACTAGGGCTGAGGCCTACTGAGTACTTCGCCTATCGTGATAGATGGGGACTTTGCAACAGGAATTTATCAGAGTAATGTTGCTTTGACGAGTGTGGAAAATCACTCTTGTGCTTTAAGCTCATAGAAAATTATTCATAACTATATCAACATCTTTGCAAAAATAGCACAAAAAGAGCTGGCTAAAATGTATATTATCTCATTCCACATAAATAAAAATAATGACAAAAATCTCTTTGTTTTGATTGTGTACAATAACAGCTCTCCACTGTTAGCACGTATCTTTGTTATGGACTTACCATCACCTAACTCCTACTGTTCAGCTGTCTCTGTATAAGGTACACAGAACACATACTAACAAATTAATCTCCATAACAAATGTGGTTTTTCCATCTGTCAATATCTTGGCGGGAGAAAATCAAGGTTTCGGAGAGACAAGCTTCAGAAACTGATGTCAGAAAACAACAACTTGCTTCCAATCTGAGGCAATAACGAAGTAATATTCATTATTCAAAAGTCCTCATCCAAGCAATCAATGCTAAATAGCAATTTAAGTTCCAAAACGTAACAACCTCTCTAACCTGGATGAGCAGCAGCTGAACAGTATGCTTGTTTCCCCTGAAAGACTCTGGCAATAACAGATACACTGCAGCTCTGGAAAAAAAGGTGCAAAATATGGCATATGACACTGAAAGGCTCTGGCAAACGGGGTTCAGAGAACTTGTGGGGTGGGTTGGAGTGTTATGGTTGTGATGTTACTGCTCCACGCAGTCTACTCAGCCCCTCTTCTGCAGAGAGACCACTGATCTCCTGCCTGGGCTGGTGGAAGAGGGCTCACAGCCAAGTCACACGTGGTGCAAAGACGGACTTCTGGTTCACAAAGAAAAACCATGGAGGAAGGCAGGTTTGCAGTAGGATGCTGGACAATGAATTCAGTAGCTGGAACACAGGAACTCATCCTATTCGCTGCTCTCCATCAGGAGGGTTAAATACAGGCAGCCGTGATAACATATCAATTTCAGCATTTAAATCTGGCAAAGCCTGAAAAAAACAGCGATCAATATCTCCTAGACAAAATTCACCATTCAAAAATCTTTATCATCAGCGAATAAATCAAACATAGGCCTATAAGCAAGGCATGTTCAAGTAGAACATCAGGAGAGCATATTCAAGACCTGACTACACCTGATGGGTTTGGCTGCCCCTACGCACGCCCGCCACGGGATCTGCGGCTTGGTGCAAAACCCCTACGTAACAGGGAGGCAGCTGGCAGATCTAGAAACATGTTATGCTTCCTGACAATTCCTGAGACTGACACACAAGTGCAGCACAAAAATACCATATGGAAAAACACTGTAAATCGCACATAGTGATTAACCACATTAATCCAAATATAATCAATGTGTTACAATATTTCTCCCACCCAAAGCAAGCTTTAACAGATTCATATCATTTGCTGGTGTATCATCACTTTTTTGAGTAGCTTTCTCTATGGAATGAATAACTGAACTACTAGCCAGCTTTTTAAAAGATCCAGGTATGATGTTCACAGGTGCCATTATTTTATTTTAACAATTAATACCTTGAGCAGTTGCTTGAATCATAAAATATGAATTGGACAGGGAGAGGAGTTCAGAGGGGTTTTTTTTTAGCAGTTGCACAGGCCTTCCACTATTTAAATTAATATAACTGATGCAAGGTAAGGAAAAGAGGGACAGGGGAAATTATTACAAAAGTGAGAGGTAAAGATTTGGCTTAACGATATAAAAATGAAACATGGAACTCCTGAGATGCCTTGGTTTTGTAAAACTGCAAGGCGTGGGAGGAAAGTGATTTGTGGCAAAAAGTTTATGCCTTACTGTATCTCCTGACAAGACAGGAGCCTGCGATTCACAGAGATAACAGTGAGTACCTTTCATCTAAAAGGATGTCTAAGTACATTACAAACTGATTTACAAACTATACGCAGTCTTAATTATACACAATGCTGCCATTCATCACAGAAATTCAGCTGTCGGTGGGAGAAAGAGAACAAGTAATGAAGGTGGCAAATACAGAGTGCGTGCTCTGTCACCCCTGTCCCCACAGACCCATGCTGTACGCTTCCCCGTGAATCTTCCTCTTTTCCTAATGGTCACGGTGAATACTGACCTGCAATAAAGGCAGGCAGTTTAAGTTCTGCAAGATGGAGCTCAGCAGGCCTGAGAGCTGCCCTCTTTTCTGACACGTTACGTGTAATAAGTGACAAAACGTTTGCCACGTCCCCCCACTTTGCTTGTCTGCCACTGAATAATGGATGCCTGCTGTTATTGATACCATGAGAACAGTTATCCTTCCTGCTCAGGTGGAAGAGGCAGGCATTTTGGAGCTCAATATTTCTGTTCCAGCTCTCACTGACTGTACGGTTGCAGAAATACTCAATGCTTTCATCTATCTGACAAACTGCATAAATGAAGCAAAACTACAAATTTAGACTTCCCACTAAAATGAGGAATAAAAAAACCCCCCATTTCCTACTAACAGACATTTTTCCATTTGGCATTTCACTTTTGGGTACTTATAGAAAAAAAATAAAGACAAAGAAAAGTTAGATTTGGTCAATGTTTCCACCTATGTTGAAAGAGCAAAGCAGTCAGAAGTCTCCCATGGGAAATGCAAGACATAAGGTCCACCACTCTGCTATGCTTGTGGCTAGGGGAGCTTAATGGTCACCTCCAGGCCCCCAGTAGAAAGTGACACCCACAGGGTCAGTTAGCACCCTTGGTGAAGGAAATCCTGATTCCTCTTTCAGAAACTCCTCCATTTTATATAAAGCACATTCAGTCAGTAAACATCAGAGAAAGATAGTCTAGCCTGGTGGTTAGGACACCAACAGTGCTTGAATGCTACAGCTACTGCTCTAGGAAATCTCTGATTAGCTCACATTGGGTAAAAAATTGTCAAGGGAACACAATGATCACATCTAATGCTGAGAAGTAGATAGTCCAGCAACTCAGTTTAAAATCCCCTGAAGATGAGGAAGGATCTCCATACCCTGGGAAGTATTCTAGAGACTCAGGTGCTGCACAGAGGGGATTTTCTGTGTCCTCTTCTTTGCCCTTCCCACCAGTTCATTTTTTCAGTCAAAGCTACTTACTGAATTAGACCGGAATGTGAACTCTCTTTGGCATGACTTTTTTGTGACAAATTTATTGCTTACTAAAAATATTTGAGTCAGCTTTGCTGATTCTGGCTTATTTTGAAGTGGGTCAAAACCAAATCTGTCCAAAAGAAAATTAATTTCTGGACATTCTGGACATATTAGCTTTAGCAATGTCAATATAGCTAAGAATTTGTCCTCTCATTACCATTTTGTCCTGTGAAGTGTGAATTGGTCAGAACAAACTAGGAATGCACAGATTTTTGTTTCTCCACTGATCACTTCCTCAGAGTCATCTTTCTGAAACCCTCCGGTAGAAGAATGCATTTCCTTAAATAAACTAGAATAACAGGCACTAATTTAAATACTCTATTCTAGAACACAAATCAATTTTATATTAATAGGGCTGAACTTTCATGAAAAAGGAAAGATCTGCATTTTAAAACTAATTTTTGCTATGAACTTTCTACTTCAGTTCAAGATAGTGCTGCTAACTTGTATACTCCCCACAGGTGAAACCAGACCATGAAAGTAAAACATCTCTGAATAAAACCTGGAGCTGGAACATATTGAGTTCTGCACTGTCACTAAACTTTCACAGTTAATTATTCCCATTATTATCTCAGCAAGAAATGTTCCTTTATATTTGCGTGCTACTTTTATCTATTATCTTTAATCGCTTAGCTCACTTTAATTATCAGCCTGGGAAATTCTGGGGATGTCAAAGAAGAGTCTCTTAAAACAGTGACTGTGCTAAACCCCCAAGATTTCCTTAGCTGCCTGTGCATTAAAACCACTTCCTGCAATTATTCCACTACTTTTGACTTTGTTTTTAAAAATATGCTTTCCGGACTTACAAGGTCAAGAATAATCCTCCTCAAACATGAATGAACTTCAAATCATGCAGAGTTGTCTTTCTCAGCTTTGCAAACAGCCTCTGCTATCTCTTTGGCAAGCATGAACTGCTACATGTGTCTTTCTAGGACACTGGCTGAAAACGTCATTGTTGATATCATTAAGCACTGCTAAAATTTTTACTTTCTTGCTAACCTACTTAAGCCAACAAGCCCCTGTTCCTGCATGTGTTCCTGCACGTGATGCCAAAACCCATTCTGCTCCCTAGTTGACCCATAACGTCCCAGAAAACTCTATACAAGTCTTGAATTTCTCCATATAAAAATGAGAATGCCTTAGAAAGAAACGTCAAATGAAAACAAGAGAGATGGCACTGTGATGATCATTTAATCCTTATTTAAGAAAAATGAACCTTAAAAAATCCAGGGGAGCAGCTACAGAGTTGTCTGCTCGTTGTTGTAATGAACTGATGCAGAATCTGGCCTTGCCGCTGGCTTGCCACACATTCTCTGCCACTTTGGTTATATTGAGTTTGAAAGATGACAAAAAAAAAAAAAAAAAAAAGATGACACTTTCCTCCAAGATTTGTTTAATCTGCTCATATCATTCGGCCAGATCTTTGGGCGGTAATAGTGGACACGGAGCCATTGATCAGGGTTTGCCGATTTACACTTCTGGGGGATTTATTGTTCTTCGGTCATGCCAAAGCACAGACCACCTCAGTGCCCCAGGCTGCTTCTCTCCCTCATCTAGACTCTAAAAACCAGTTTTAGGTCAGTGAGTGAAGGCACTTTTTTTTCTTTGTTCTAGACATCTACATAATGAAATCTATTAGTGCTGATTTAATAAAAGGCATAAAAAAGAAGAGCTCTAAAGGAATAAGTGAAAGATTTGACAAGCATGGCAAGTTCAAACATGGGTCCTTGAATAACTGATTTTTATGCTAATCCTTCTGACAACCAAACACAAGCTATAGATTTCTTTTTCTAACTAGACTCTGCTAAGGTCAAGTATTCAGCCTATGAGAGGAGGACAAAGGAGCTGTGGTGTTCCTCCAGCAGCAATAAATAGAAGAGAATTAGGCAAACAACGCAGAAAGTACAGACCTGTTAAAAATCTGGAACCAAAGCTGCCTGAATTCAGTCAGGACCTTTCATTTTATGCTGATGGATTTGGGGTAGGCTTGTACTAAGTAAGCAAACATGACAGTAGGACAACTGCTATTTCTCTGTCAGAGAATAAGCTAAAAAAAACATTCACAAGGTGTCATTTACTTCTGCCAAGGCTCTTCACTGTCTATTCCCAATAACTTCAAGCCCTGGTCACAACCTGCCAATTCTGTGGGCTACTTCTGGGTGTGTGTGGGGGGGATATCGTTTATTGACAGCTGTAACGTTAGGATTTAAATCACTTTTGCACAAGCCTCCTAAAGGCTATTAGTTTATGAACTACAGAATAAGCAACAGTCTGCTGGTGGATGATATTATGCTACATGTCCTCACATAGCCTAATGGGGTGGAATGTGTGCAGCAGTTTTACATATAACATATAAATCAGACATGTACATTTTTAGAGGGATGGTGACCGACTATTTCTAGTGTCTTTTCTTTAATACCCATAACAGTGATCTAATCAAAACAGTGTCCCTGAGAACAAAAGGATATTTTTACTTATAAGAGAGCAAGCAGAAACTCAGAACATCTTGCTAGAATGCAGATTCGATTAAAACCCCACAGAGGATGCTGTTATGAAAGGACATATACCAGACAGGCTCAATTTCTTCATAAACTGAGAGGAAAAAACAGAGGAGTGATTTTTCAATTAGTTTCAAAATCAGTTTGGAAGCTCTCTAGGAATGGAAAAGAACCTCTCAATTACACTGATATGACACTGAGCTGTACTGAAATGATAAACAGCTACAAGTAGGTGCCTGAAAATAGATGTACCTGTTAGGTCACGGGGCTAGAGTTGTTGCTAGTGTAATTTCTCTGAAGTCAGTAGTGCTATACCAGCCATATATTTCATTCATCATGTTTTACCATCCACACTTCAATTTTTGGAATAATCAGACATATTGTGCGTGGTGGGCATATGGTGCAGTTGCAAACCAGAAGATCTGCCCTGAAACTATTTTTGGTTATTTCCCTCCCTCCTGTCACAAAACCTGAACTCTGTAACAACAAACACTGTAGCTGAATGGCTATGTCTTCTGTTATAGCAACTATGCTGAAATACCCAGGGATATTAATTCAGTACACACAATGAAAATCCTGTTTAGTATTTTTCATGACACTAGATGGTAGCGACAGTGCATGAAAAAATAGTTCTTTCTATAGTCCTGAATAGGAAGATACAAGACTGGAAAATGAGCATAGGCATTCATCTAGCATCTACTTCCCACTGGCAAATAGTAGAAGAGTGGATTTTTTAAACCATTTCTAACATAAAGCAGTAAATTGTCCCTACTAATTAATTATTCACAAGCATCAGAAGTGAAAGCTTTCCATGAATCCTCCATTGCCAGCTGCTCACTGGCAGTAACAGTTTCCAAAATACCTGAGTGTATCATAGCACTGCTCTTCTGCTTAAGACAGGGAATTTTTAATTTTTGAGATTGTCTTATGAAACATAAACTCCTGCCCCTGTCAGGGAGAAACTGAACTACTCTCTCTCCTTATCTCCAGCTATGATGATCTCTACTCTTCCAGATTTACCTAATATTTTAATGACAGTAGGGAATACACATTGCCCTATGTGTTCCCTCTCTCCTATCTGCTGCATAATTGTATCTTTCCCTGCAACTGGGAGACAAAAGTACCTCTGTGCCAATTAGCTTTCCAGACCTTTTTAGGTAAGGGAATCAAGCCTAATTGAAACAAAATGTGACAGTTGGGTTGTGGCAAGTCATGCCAACGCTAACGAGGATGTGAGGTAACCCATCAGTTATCAGGCATTGCCCGTTACTGAACACGCAGAGGGGCACTCTAACAGTAAGTGTATCTCTATGCAGCATCTCACCATACCTCCTCAGAGACTGGTGAAGGAACTATTCTTTGCTGGCCATGGAAATGTGTGTTAGAGCATTTATTCATCTTATTTATTTTACTAAAGAGCCCTAGGAAATAAACCATTCACATACCAATAACCCTGTCACTGCTAGGAAGGGATCACTGTTAAAAGTTCCCTGCCTTAAAAGTGTCTTCTCACGACTCTTGACTTACGCAAATTTAGAGAGTCCTTGCAAAGGCTTAAATCCTTCCTTTACGCTTTCAGTAGGCATCAGGCTTAGAAACTACTGTTATAACAAAAATCAAATCACTTGTTGAAGGAGAAGCAGTTTAAGGCCACTCTCTCAGAGCTGGAAGATGTTGTGAAGGGTAATCACAGCCTCTGTTTCTCATCAACATATCTTTTTTTGCTCACCACCATCTCAAACGTGATATAATTACAGTTGAGTGCCTGATGATTACTTCTGCATGGGATCACCTTTTCCATTACTGACAGCAGCCTAAACGGCACCTTACGGACACTAGTTCATTTGTATTCTCATCTGCTTTTTGAAGCTGTCAGTTCTGGGAGAGCCAGAAGGCCACAAGGAAGTCAGGAAATGGGCATCCTCACTTAAAGGAAGGCTTCTTTCTGTCTAACACTCTCAGGCATAGTACGAGTTATGTGTCAAAGCAGGAAAGCTGATGACTTTTTTGCTTCTCCACTTTCCGTTTTATCCTGTATCATCAGAGATGTTCCTATTACTCATTTAAACATCAGGTCTGCAAGACTAGAATAACTGGTAATTTTGCCGACAAGCAGAGCTCATTTCATTTACTTTAATCTCTGCTAATACCTGCTCCCTTCTCATTACCACCCACGTTCTCTGCAGGCTGGTGGGAGAATCGCCCCAGTCAGATGGGAGATATTGACCTATATCTCATCATGAATTCAGTTTCTCACCAGAGACTTGCTCTGCCATAAGAGAAAAGGGAATTCATTCACTAATGCAGGAAGCATTAGCATGTGCAGTTATATCATCAACAGAGAATGAACTTCATTAACACAACCAATACGGAACCACAATACCTTTAAAGAGCATCTGAGCTCCTTTTTTTTTTTTTATGAAACATTACCATTGATTTACTTTCCCAGATGTACTCCTTGTTAGAGTCTGATGGCCAGCTTAAGTGTTTTATAAGAGGAAGAAAAATCTCAGAGGGTTTTATTTCTCTGAGGACAACAGTTATTTGCAGATTTTTTTCCACAAATTTTTCCTGTCTCTAATAATATCACAGCACTTTTAATAAAAGAGAATGTCTGTCCAATATCATCTCACAAGTAAGACATTACGCAGTTAACAATTAAGTATTAATGGAAGCAAAGATTCAAGGTTTATTTGCTTTTTTCCCTTTCTGTTTCTGTGCAGTCATGCTAAATTTAGTAACAAGCGACAACAGCTCAGCTCGTGAGCTAAGACAACTTTTTAAATGTATGCAATACATGTTGTCCTTCTACAGTAGACAGGCTCAAATGATTATGTTATGTGCCCACCTGGGCTTTCTTTTCTCAGCAGGTAATATGTGTCTTGCACGTTTCTACAGCTTCATAAAAAATTAAACCATTTTGCAGAAATATTTTCCCCAGCTCACTGGAGAACTGAGTGGGAAGAAGAATAGAGAAAAACACAGAAATTGTTTCAAGGTGATTCTTCACAAGGACCTCCTTGACTGTCTGCTTTCACTTAGCTTTAGGACATACACACACTTTCATGGGAGCACTGAAGTAATTCATCTGACAGATGCTTACCAAATTGCTATGGAAAAGGTACACAGATAACACAGCCATGGGTGCAGGACAACACTTTTGAATAGGATGATACACAACATTCGATGGAAAGGACAGGTAGTCCGACCATGACATAATCTGGGAGGACACTGGAAGATTTTCTAGAGATTTTCTACGGAATATATGGCAAAAATGGAAAGGCAGTACACAGTGGTATAACATGGTAGTGTAAGGCCTGAAGAAGATCCAAAATGAAGAATGTCTTTGAATAGAAATATAGATTAAAATCTTTATAGTTAAGCAGCTTTTTCACAGGGGTAAATGGGGAAGACTGAAGACTGGATGTTTCTAACACGGCCTCCTGTGGTGTCAGAGAAGGAAGCAGTACATTGCCTCAGAAAAGGTCCTCTGGAGAGAAGACAGGAGGGACCCAATGAATGACCTTTGGAAAAGGAGGATGTGGATAGACTGGCAACCTCCATTCATCTACTGGTCTCTGTCATCTGTCAATCTCCATTGTGAAGTGGAAGGTCAAGAAATTTAGTATTAATCATTACAGGAGCAGTATAGTTGAGTCACGTGAATAAATCTAATGTCAAGAAGAAATACTACTAGAGATAGCCACTATTCCCTTTCCCTCCTCCCCCATTCCCTATCCGGGGATGAAATGAGTAGAAAAGATAACAGAAATGAGGCAGCATAAAAAAATGTAAGATGAAATGTAACATGGGAAGGAAATTATAGAGGAGGATTAGAAAGAAGTGACCTTTAGTCACCAATGCGTAATGCAAAACCAACCAAACTCATACCACCTGATCCTCAATAAAGAAGCCAAACAAGAAATCTTGTGTTCCTAAAGTGATAATTTTGGTGGTTTGTTGTTGTTTTTTTTTTCCCTTCTGTTACTTCCTACTCAGCACTGCCACATAGCTTCTTTCCTGCGGTAGCTGCCCCAACACCAGTTCTGACCTTACACATAACCTCTCATGCCAGCCTTGTATCCCTGTACTGAGACAACCCGATGAGAGTATGACCTCCTCAAACACCAGTGGAGGGATCAATTGCTGAATAAAATCCTGAAGGTGCAAGAGATGAGTGCACCTTGCAGGAAAGTAGCTGTACGCCGTTAATACCATGAGGACATTCGCCACTGAATTCAGAGAATAATGAAACAAGTCCTATAAAAATGAGATTCGCGAATGCACTTCTTTTACAGAACAGTTTGTCCCGTATCAGGGGGAAGCTACATCTTTGGTAGATCTACAGTAATGAAATTTTTCTGTGACCTTTTACTCTGTCTCTTTACATTACAAATAAATGTTAACATCCTACTAATTTGGATCAGCCTGGCCTTCCTAGTCAATATTATCCTCATATATTTAAAAGTTTCTAAGATGACACAAGGTGGGTGGTTTTCTTTGCTCTGAAGCAGTCTATTTTCCAAATAATTATTCACTCTGATTCATCATTTTGCAGCTACAAATGAGATAAACATATGCTGCCTGTAGCTGTTTACTTAGCTTTATTACAGGTAAGAAGGACAATAACCAGCAGTAACTGAACAAATATTTGCAAGCTGTGGTTACTGCATAAGAGTTCACAATCACAGCCATGAAGACATATGAACTTTAAACAGATAAAAGTATGGTAATGGAGATTATATATTAATGGAACTAAATTGCCAACCAGGTAATTCATTCAGAATATGCCGGGAAAATTCCAAGCATATCTTCCATAAAGGTATATGCAATATAACCCCAATATTTTTTAAAAAATACAGAGAAATTAATTGGTTTCCAAGAAACATTTTTGTTAGAATTTTTAGTTTTCTCTAAATTTTCCGCAAAGAACCACTGATATTTCTGACTGAGGTCACATTTAAAAGAATAGTTTGACACATCTTGGAGGATGGAAACTGTACACCAACGTTATTAGCATTAGAGCTAGTTTAGCTACCAGCCAAAAGCTTTCACTATGTTTTTGTCCTAGTTTTGCTAAAAAAAAGCAACCTAAAAACTTGGTCAAAATTCTCTGACAGACTAAGTTATTATTATAAAACGCTGTTTCAGTAGAATATGTTGCTTTAGTAGATCTTTTCCCACAAAATTATCTAAAATCTTTAATATTATAAAGACATAATACTTTATTCAGAATGAAAAGTTTATGTTTCCATCAGCTTTAAGGCTGAAGAACACTAATAATTTTA
Organism: Cariama cristata; assembly: GCF_000690535.1. NCBI lineage: Eukaryota > Metazoa > Chordata > Aves > Cariamiformes > Cariamidae > Cariama > Cariama cristata. The sequence continues at coordinate 11,132 of NW_009598795.1, forward strand.
TTGTTAATGACCTATTGAGAGACCTTAGTCATCAATACCTGTATACTACCTATACACAGAAAAGGCAGTCTTGAATGAGAAAACACTTTTTAAAAAAAATGTTCTACAAAATTTCTTCCTTATACCAAATAATTTTCAGTTTTTCTGCAATTTACCAACCATGTCTACAAGAGCAGAGCAGCCTTTTGTCCCACACTGCCTTCCCAAAGGCCAGAAAAGTATCTGTATGCTTTTTGAGGGGGGCTCTGTCTGTATCAGCTCCACCGGTGCTGCTGATTCTGTGGAATTCGTGCAGCAAGGATAATACAGTTCAATAGCCCTAGTTCAAAAGCCTTCATATTTTCAGATTATTTTGTTCTGCTCTGCATGATTTAATGTATGGAGGATAACATTAAGGCCTTGGGGACCTTCCCAGAGCTTATGTGGTACTACTGTAATGCTACTGGGAGTGACATGTGTGCATCCAGTGAAGAGTAACACCACGGGTTTTGATACGATAAACAAAGAGCAACCTAGAAACTACTTAGTTTTTTACTTCAGTGCAGACTGGCACTGTACATTTGAAGCACAGAAACAGTAACAGGTTTTTAAAAAAATCACTACTCACTGAGCATCGTGACTTTAAAATTCTCTGCCCCAAAATAACTGGGGTGTTTGAAATCTGATTTGGCAGACTCGTTTTATGAAAATTAAGGCTATTAAGCATTTTAGGGACTTGTATCGTAACAACCATACCTAACTATAATATAGATACCATTTACTGTATAAAAATATATACATATTTTTATATATATATAAAAAATGTGTATAGCTATACATACATACATGTATATATGAGGAGTTACATAGGACAGGCAATTAGGTGCTATTTTGTGCAAAGAGATTTCATGCTACATTGAGGAAAATGTGCTGGCAAACCACATACATGGGAAACCGCTTTGGAGAACAGTTTCAAAATGGATGATACCACTAAATGATACCACGCATGCACACACATGCGCACATACCCATGCATACAAGAGACAGAACATATTAAATATTGGCTCTACTGCTTTGAAGAATCACCTCTTTTCCCTAGAATGCTGGAAATCATACGTTCATAATTCCAGCATGCAGGTAGATATGTGATTTTTGTACATACAGACCTTTTCTAATTATTCTATTCCATCCTGAAGTGACTATGCTGTAAATCAGATCCACACACACACACGCACAGTTAGAATTAGAAAGAAACTGTACTCTTTGAAAGCCTTAAATACATTTGGTATAATTTGTAAGCTAGAGAAACTCTAAAGTAGAGAACACTTTGCATGAAGACTAGCTTTGATTCAGATTCTTTTATCCCGTTACCAAGGCAAGGCCAGGAGTTAAACAAGATAACATGACTTCCTCTGTTTCTGAGGGAATTACTTTCTCTGATAGATACAAGTATTTTTAATTGAATCCATTTTTAAGTTGTTACCATGCTGTTAGAAAACTTGAAACAGGATCACAAGGCTATTAACAAAACTTTCAAAAATAATAATGAGAAGGTCTGCTAATCTGAAAAAAAGATTATATATCTGTCCACTGCAAGCTTTTTGCTCAAGAGATATTGACCTGAATCATTCACGTGAAGCCGCCCTGCAGAGCAACTCCCGAAGCACACGATCTGCCAGTGCACACTGCTCAGCAGCCACACACCAGTCTTTGTAACCACAGAACACTGCCCTGTCCTCTGTAAAACCTCACACTTGCACTGCTCTTCTTCACTTTGGCATTGGCACTGCAAGGATGTAGAGTTGGCAACACGACAGAGACAACTAACAGTTCTTGGGAGAGGCAGAAACCTCCAGGAGCAGTTGGGAGACCTAGACCTTCACTGGTTTCTCCGTAACAGACTCTGCAAGATGAGCTATAATTTAAAGTGTTTTCCCTTGTGGCTTGCTTGCTTTCTTTCATTTGAGAAAGCATACAAAGTCTAATATTGGAAAGTTTGATAAAGATGACAATATTTTCTTCCTAATAGAGATTTAATTTTTCCACATACAATATCACTACATGAAATAAGAGACAATGCACAATAGTGCAAATGAAACCTAGAAACTCCTTTTGCTCAGCTGATTTAGCTGATGGAGCTGGTGATCAACAGACTGTTGGTACTGGTGTTTGTAACCTCTTAGAACTGCAACTTGGTACCTGGCAGCTTGGGGATGCTTCTCAGATCACTGCAAACAGAACAGCTTCTAAACTTTTCCAAATCATGACTGTAATCCACAAGAGCAAAAAAGCCGTCAGCCCCAGAAGAGCTGGATGACATATTCTGTCTGAAAGTTTTCCCATTGAAAAATAACCTGGTCTTATTATTTTACGAAAGAAAACAACATTTGAATGTTTTTAATATGAAATTTATAAGTAAAAAAAACCCAACAAACAAATTGGCAAACTTGATCTTATTCCAGTTGGAATTCCTCCTTTGATTTAGCTTTGGAAAACAAAAGCCATGATACATCACCCCCCCCATTCTTCATCTCCAGTCCAAGATTTTTGCCATCAACTGGAATAGAAGAAATCATTTCCAGCTTTGCTATTTATTTTCCTTTCCAGTTTTCTTATTTTTCCTTTGTTCTTTCTATTTTTTTGTTACTGCTTATTTAACTTACCCAAATTGTTTCAAGTTTTTAAGAATTACAGAATGCAAAATGCAAAAAAGATAAATAAAACACAACCCTGAAAAAAAGCACAGGTACAATTAATTCTACTGAACTACATAACAGCAAAAGAGAAAACAAGAAGAAATCGTAAAACTGGGGTGCGGGTTGAAAACTAAGATAAAGTGAATTTTGATCTAAGAAATGTATATAACTTTCTATAGAATATCCACAATGTTGGACAAAAATACAAGAAAAAAAATTCAAAGGTTTTCCTTTAAAAAGAAAAAAAGAAAAAAGGAAAGATATACAGAAGTTTAAAAGTATGCCCCATTACCTTTATAATTAATATCTTTTGTGAGAGAATTGTTACAATTTATAATCATCACTGTTTACACAATTTCTCTACTTTAGGATGATTATCTGCAGTGTTAACCGCCAACCTCTACAAAATACTGACAGACATGTAATAACATGAATAGTATTACCAATCATCTCTTTCTCATAGCCTTCTCTTTTCCAAGAAAACATAATGGAGATGATGTGAGCTTTCTGAAATCAAGATACTAAGGATGAGGAGAAGGATTCCTTTGCCTGTGTAAGACTGCAAGAAATAAGCTTTAACCTCCCCAGTCTGCCTTGTTAGCTGTAGTAGAATTCAGTGCTGAACAGTCTGTCATTCCAAGAGCTCCAAACTGAGCACCACGCATTAATCAAGAATTTTAAATTTTGATTGGCAGAACTGAAAAATTAATTTGTTAAAACAGGTGGCAGACTGTAATTTCATGCCCTGCTTTTGCCTTACCTGCAACATCTGCATGTGGCACCCCCTCTGCAAATTAAGCCTTTCACTCAAAAAAATAATAAATATATTTACAGTCTGATTCACAGTTTTACTGATAGTTTCACTAAAATGCTTTCCTCAAATTGTCATAGAAGCAAACATAGATTTGCTTCTACTAGAGGCATATCTCATTGTGTCAGATTTTTTACAGTTACATTAATGCCATGCTTTTTGTAAGAGGCAGATTCATAACAAATGATCCGTCTTCATTAGGTAAAGCCAGATCGAACCTACTGAATGTGCTACCTGTGACATAATACCAACAAGTCTGTATCATGATTTTCATTTTACACTTTACATTTCATGTTACAGCTTTAAGGAGATATCCTGCATATAAAATTTCTATTCTTTGGATCTTCTACAGTATCTAGTATTAAAAGAAATTAGTTTCCTAGAACTCTGATTTTAATGCAAACTGTGTGTGATCTTCCCCAAATCTAAACACACTGAATTAATTTCTAAAAGTTTGCAGTGAAAATCAGCCTATGCTTTTAGTTGTGGACTAAGAATTATCTAATTTCAAGTAATATAGACTAGGAAACACCTACTGTATTTCTGGATTAAGTTTCTTGCTATTGAACTCAACTATGTCATGTAAACCCATGGTAAACTGAAACTAAGAACCCAGAAAGCTAGGCAATTCAATCAATATCTTTTCTCCATGAAACTCACGGAGTACGGATTTTCCTTGCTGTTAGTGTGAGAAAATCCACTTTGGAAGCATCTTTTCAGACATATTTGTATACTGGTTTTAATTTTTGAAGGTTTCTTCCTTTCTAAAGTCATTACTGTGGTGTTTGAGAAACTCACTGTTAATAAATGTATATTTGCAGCTACCTCTGTATGTGGCAAAATCAAATAATACGCTGTCTGAACGGAGGAGAAACAGAGGTATAAACAGTCGGGTCATGCACAAAATCTGTGCTGGACCTGGGGACCAAACTAAGATCACTGTGGACAGTGGCATGGTTTAAATCCTATTCCACATCAGAAGGGTGCATACCCAGAGCTCTGGGGGAGGACTCTGCTTGCTTGTTTATGTTTAGCCCATTTCTACAACCAATACAGTATGGAATTTATTGTACCCTTATTCCTTCCTTCCAGTAATTTAGGGATTAGGGATGTAATCCAAAGTAAAAAAGATGTGGGTCCAATACTGTCCCCTTTACAAGGAGACTTCAAATCACATTCCCCAAGAATGAGTGTTGTCTAACAAGTCTGAGGTTACTCTAGGACTTCCAGCATTCTCCATCCATCCTTTCTAAGCCACTTCAGCATATAGATATAAAACCCAGAATTTCTGAGGGAAGAGATAAAGAACAAATGGGACTGTGACTGCAATTTAGTGACTGCTTTAGGCACAGAAGAAAGCAAATCCTGGATTCTGTTCTCTGTTTTTTATTCCTTAAATATTTAATCATACCAGTATTTGGTATTTTTTACTTAGTTACTAACAATTAGCAATTCTTTCTTAGAAAATAATAATCAAACACATAGAAAAAGTACTCATTTTTAATTTAAGAGCAATAAGGCAACATCTCCCACTGAGCACCTCATCTCATTTTATGCTTAAGTTTCTGAACAGAATTTCATTCCATCTTCTAATGTTTAATACATTGCAGAGAACTAAGAATGAATTTTCCTCTTATTCATGATTATTAATAAACATATACTATTTAGCATATATATATAATGCACCAAATTTGATACCCTATTTACGACAGAGGTCTTATTTTGCTAATTATTTTATGATCTTGCATCTCAGAGGACATTTGGTGGCACCATTCACACTTGTGCCAAAAAAACAGAAGAAAAGCAGTTTTACAGCCACATGGTCCCTTCCTGTGCATCAAATGTCCACAGATGCCATTGCTGAGTCACGGCATTTTGAGGTGCAGTGTAGAGAAACCCAAATCGCTTCCTGAAACTTGCAAGTTAACCATGTCTATAGCTACTGTGTGATGAAGGCCACACTGTTTCCAATACCTGACCTGGCTCATTTACAGATAGCTCTTTGCAGTACGCACCATAAATGTGTCCGTATTTGCTACTCTGGCTTCTAAGGGGGCTACGTGATCAAACCAGCAAGCAGATGCTCATGAGAATGATCTTTATAGAGGCTGAAAATATGGAGGTGCCTGGTTAAAATATCTAAAAGCATGGTAGTTTCTTAAACATGAGCGCACCTTGACAGATTTATGGTTGTAGTCAGAAGAAACGTGTGTTGGGAAGCTGCCCTGCTCCAAAGGCAGCAGGCTCCGAGGCAAAGCTCTGACTCTTGCAGAAGTTCATTCTTCTCCCAACCTTCTTCCCAAAACTGAATCAAACAAGCTGTTTGACAAGGCCATGGTTATACAAGTAAAATACTGTTCTCCCACGTGCCACCCTCTCTGGTACCACTTCCGTCACAAGTATGCCACCTCTATTATTGTAGCAAGAGGAGCACAACCAAAAGGAAGAGGTTAAAATTGAAGTACTTGGGAGTTCAGCTTGAAGGAGTGCTACAAGATTAGACAGATGCACTTTTGTTTTATTTCATGTTACTATGTGATATGGCAAGTCATAGAAAGAAAAGCAATTAAAGAACCAGGAACATTTTGTTCATTTCAGCTACTCTGCTGAAGGAAAGGTTTTTCCTGGATCTTTGCCTTTGTGAATATATTACATCTATCCTGGACTGCAATCCAAATGTTATGAGAAATAACTAATACGCTAAGTTAGGAGAATTGCCTTTTTCATTGTGTAAACAACTTTCAAGCACTGTTTTGCAAAACTTATGCACAAACGCTCTAAAATACCAGGATGCTATTTAACAGAGTTAATATTGTTTGTCATTGATGGAGCCAAGCCAAATGTAAAGAGATTAGTTCACTGAAAATCAGGTGTTAGGTCTCCTCAAAAAAGCACATCATGAGTGCTATTAGCCCTTACGGGAGGAAAGAAAGGACAAGACAAGAAGTGAAGGACAGTTGCATTCGGGGCAGTTGTAGTGGTCTGAAGACTCTGGTAGGGAGCTCGCAGGCAGAGCTCAGTGTCACGCTGACCAACAGCAAGTACTGTAGCTATCAGAAAGGTATTGGGGAACCACGGATATAATCCCAACAGCTATTCAAAACACAAAAATGTAGCTGTCCATGCTCACTGAAATCTGAGAGTTTCAAGATGACATACTCATGGTCATGTTCATAAGACTCAAAATGACAATGTATAAGCAGACAGAGCTCCTTCAATCCCTTCTATGTTCCTCGTTCATCTGCTCTTCTGCACTGCTGCACTCACTGCTGGCCTGTGACTTTAATTTTCCTACGTACTGGAAACTCAGTCCTGTCTACGCAGAAACTACCAGTGAACTTGAGCCTTTTCTTTTATCATCAAAGTAGAAATGAACCCAGGACCATGTCCCGTGCAGCTCTTTATCTAGGGTGCACGTGTTCAGTTTGAGTGTCCGTAGGATGGGAGCTTTGGCTCCCTTCCCTCAGCAAGACAAAGGCAAACAGATGCTCCAGTGTTTGAACGGATCCCCGGAGACACCACGCTAGAATCTGGGACAGAAACACCTATGGGCCCAAAGTACACATGGGTATTTTTCATATACCTACATATTGTATTCCACACCAAGGTAAAAGAGAAACACACAGGCATGGAAGTACACTAAGCATGAAAGAAAAGAATTAAAGAAATAATAGTATATATATCACCCAAGACCTTTTTTCCATTGTACAGGCATCATATAGATAACACTCAGAGCTGCTGAATTGTTCCACACTTTTTCTAGCCATATTTTGATTTCACAAGAGCACATAAACTACTGTTAACCAAATGTATACAGTTAATAGTTATTTAAAACAATTCCTCTACCACCTGTATTTTCCCTCACTTCAAAAATCCAACATCAACTCTCCTCGTAAAACTCTCCCAGGTTAAAGACAGCTGTTACACTCACTGTCAGTAAACACAAATCTAAGAGGTCACAGTAAGAGGATTTTAACTCCTCTAAAAAGAGTGTTATGGAGGTAATTCTACGAAGAAAAAGGGCCATTGCTGACCAAAACTTATCCATGTCTGTATGATACACACTTTATAGAAGATTAGCACAAGTATGGTAATATTTCAAAACTACCATCATTGTAGATTTAATCAGTGCTAGATTGGTCTGTAAACTGAAATTTAGCTCATTACAAGCACAAGATGTAACGAGCATTTTCAAGTAACTGCAGACAAGAGCCCTTTTAGTGCAGCATTAGCAACATACTGCTAAAATAGAGCTAAGTCACAACTTGGTTGTTATACCTTTGCCTATTTTACATCATTCCTTCTAGGTTTAAGCACAAATTGATTTAAAAATTGCAAGTACTTACGTAATCAGACTTCATTACTGCCTTTACAGTAGGTGGGGTACATTCCTACATTCAAATTAAGAAGGTTGTGCAAGAAATTTTGTTGTCTCTATTTCTTTTTCGGCCAATGCCTTTCCTCAACACATGCAAACAGTATAATAAACATGGTACTTTATGAGATTAAAGAGCTAGAGATAATCCAGGAAACTGCAAATAAAATAACAGGATTAAGTTATATAGTTAGCTCAGTGGACTGCAATAAATTTAGTTCACTCTGTCAGGCTAAAATGCATATAAAACCTTTTACTTCCACTAAACCTTCTTCCTGAAAGCTTCTTTGTCTTGATATCATAGTATACCACAAACTGAAAATACTTTATTAAAAATAAATAGATTTAGGAGAAAAAAAGATTTAAAAAATAAATTACTTTTGTATTGGTCTATTGATTTGAAAATCTGAGTAGTATTTTCTAATACTCAGACTTGGCATAACCTTTCATGCCTTGTTTATTGGGCTATGTCAGTAAACATTTTTTGTTATTATTTTGTTTGATAGCTGTTCTTGAGAGACAATAATGCCATGTGGAAACAGAAAACTTTGCAACCAAAAAGTCAAAAGAAAACACTTAACTTTCCATGCAATATGCCAATTTGAAATACATACACACAAATATACATAAATACAAGATACATTTTTATGTAATAAAGTGTTAGTTGGTAACTTAATTTAGGATAGGCAAACTCTTAGCACATTTGCCAAGATAAGGATGTCTGTTGCTTTCAGAAGTGGTTTATCTTCTCCATATTAGTTAAGAAATTTGTTCTTTCTGACTCCCTTCCTGCCTCCTTTGGCTCCCACTGATTTCCCCTTACTTAATGAAGCCTACAGTGCTTAGAGACCAGAAGGCAGACCTCTTATTAAGACAGATTCCCCACTGATGGATCAATCTATGTATCTAGTATGAAAACTTGGGTAACTGATCACTGATCAGGAAAGTCACATACATATACTAAAAGGCAGAATCACAAACACATTGTAAAACAACAGAAACTGCATCATTTCCTCTATCATCATTATCACAAGGCACTATGAATGGGCAAGAAACATATACCTGGTTTTAATAAGAAATTTTTAGGTATCACTCAATTTTAAAAAAAGGCAGAATGCAACAGAAATGCCGATAAACAAATTCATACACATTCAACAGAAATCTTCAAGGCTATGCAGCTTGCAAAACTTTGTAACTATGATTAAAAAGCAGCACATTCGTTATAAAACCATTATTAAAACTAAACATTCTATTCACATAATACATTGCCAAACATAGAAATACCTGGAGAGCCACAACTACAATTATAAAATTAAAATTCTGTCCATACTTTTAAGTTAACTTATCAGGACTAAATACTGGATGTATTCTTGCAAATATGCATTCAGCACAGGTAATTCCACAAAAAAGGACTACTCTCGAGAATAAATAGGTGGTTCCTGTTCAAGGTGGGATTCCACACATGTATTGTTTAGCAGGCACACAAGATTTGGCTCTGTGAACCTGTAGTTTGTCCATGCTTATTTGTTTGGATTCTTGCAAGAATACCTCTGGGTCAAAGCAAGGTCTACACGACAGCTCCCCAGTCATCTTAGATCAGCGTAGGTATGTCAACCACGCAGGGAGCGCTTGGGTCTGCTGAGTGTCTGTCCCAGGCCCTGCTCACACAAGTGTCGTGCCCTTCCCTCATCGCCCTACCCAAGAAGCCCTCTTTGATTCTTCTCATCACCCACCAGCTCCTTGTATCAAAAAAGGAGAGGAAAAAATAACCCAGGGCAGCCATCGGAGCACTAGGCACGTGTCCCTTCCCAAGAGATGTACCTCCGTGGTACCTTAGAGAAGGCCACTCCAAGCCAAAGTGCTGCTCCCCGCCTATGGGTGTCTGTACCTACGGATGGGAGCTGACGGCAGGGCAGGCCCCTCTGGAGGGACGGGGCCAGAGGGCAGGCAGCCCCCGTGGTTAGCTGGGCCTCGGTCACGCGTAGTAGCTGTCAAGATACACAACAGTACACGGGCAGGGAAGGTCTGCAGAGCTTGCCAGGACTGCACATTGCCAACCTGGGCTACACCACGGTAGCACTGACACCGAAAACGAAAGGAAGGCTTGGACACAGGTCCTGTGACCAAGTGGCCTGCCACCACCATTTGCCGGCTCTCTCTCCAAGGATAGCCACCAATGTAGACCTGCCAGAATGAACGCCTGGGGTGGGACCTCTCAGTCATGCCAGGGTCTTGCTCCCAGTAGGGATTCAGATGCTCTTCTGGCAGCTTAGTCATCCCCAGGGAAAAGAAGGTGTCCTGCCTCTGTCGTGGCATCGCTAAAACGTCAGGCTGTATCTTCGAATCGGCCACAATGCTTAAGGGCACACATGTTGGCAGACCTGCCCAGTTCCCACCATGGGTGGTATATGGTCAGGTATATGGTTATCTATGGATTTGAGGGCAGTTGCCTAGGTCCCCACTCAAGAAGAGATACTTCAAAGTCCTGCTGTAGCCCCTAAACGTGCATGGACAGCTGATAGTTGAGCACTTGGCTGGAGCATGCTGCGCGGCAAGCTAAAGGAGCAGTTTGTGGTCCCAAAAAGTGGGATCTTCACCCAGTATGCAAGCCAGTTCACACAGGGTCGAGGTATTCCTTTTGTTGTGTTTGTGCAAAGCCGGGACAGAAACAAAACACCCTGCATGAATGCAGGTGCCATGACTACAGTCTGCTCCAATAGCTACCAAAGTGAAAAGAAATCTCAAAAAAAGCCACATTCCTTCAACTCACTAGTTCTGTCAGTTCTAGTAACTTATAGATACATAGGTAGATGAGAACATATTGATTGGTAATATTTATATATGAGAGCTATATATGATATATATCATTATATTCACATATATAAATTACAAATGTAAGAGACCAACATTTATAACTTCTACCATGCAATGCATGATAGACTGTTTCCCAAGAGAAGGAAAAGCACACAAAACTGAGATGGCAAGTAGAAACTTAACAGTGAATTCCTGTAATTTATTTTCATAACTACAGCTTTCAAATACTGTTAATGCAATTGCCATTTATTCATGATCTTATTACACAGTGGTTAACAGAGACTTGGGAAATACATACAGTGTGTGTAAATTGCCTTTAATAAAAGCAATTAGCCAGCTGAATGACTATTGCTCATTACCACCTATGAGTACAGGGACATCTGGTGGATGATATTGTTATGCGATATTTTTCTACGTATTTTCACTAGACATTTTCCTCCAAACTCCAGAGTAAAAATTCAATCTATTCAACGGCCTACACTTAAAAAATACTGCATATTTTTATATTGCTAAGTGACCTTTGACATTAAATCTTACAATAAATTAATCTTAAATGAATATTTACTTCAGCTGAGATAACTTTTTAATTGTCTTTGAGCAGACATTATTTTAACTTCTTTCGTCACCACTCATGGCAAGCGTGAACCTTTTCAAAGTGAAAATATATTTTTTTCTGTAACACTTTATCAAAAATAGCTAAATTTAATCTTGGACTTCAAAGAATATTTTGGTCCTGAGTTTAAATGGGATTTTTAGAAATCACTTATATCATCATTTAATTCCAGGTCTGCAAGTACATGGGTGTACATGCTTCACAATAATCCCCACAGTACCTGGGATGTGAAGTGCATGGAGCACCAAAAGCAAGGCAACCCTATACCAACAGC
>NW_009598795.1:22724-52635 GCF_000690535.1 Cariama cristata
GAATATTCTAGAGTTGGTTTTTCCTAGTTTAACACAAGTAAATAAACAAATAGGTTCAGAAATACTCACAGTGAACCACAGCAGTTATTTACCATGAATAAAATAAATAGTCAAAAAAAAAAAACCCACAAACAAACCCAGACCAAAACATCTAACTAAAACCAGAGTTGAGAACACCTAGCATACTCTCACAATATATGGTAAGAAGATGCACATTACAGTTCCAGAAAACGTCTGCATATCCACAACATTGTCAGAGATCTGACAGTGGTAACAGAAGGGCCCTGGGCAAAAGAGCCTGCACAGCAAAGGGGAAGACTATCAAAGGAAGCAAAGAGAAGTGTGGGCTAAGAAATACGTAAAAATGGAGAGGAAAAAGCAATCAGTAAAATGGTTTGAGGCTACAAGACTATGGGAAGGAGCAGAAGACAAAGGGGGAAAGAAAGACAAAAGTGAAGGTGACTAAAGAAGAAAGGCAAGCCAACACCCTGGCAGTAGCCTGAGGTAAGGGGTAGCACTGAAGAGATGCAAAAAGGAGAGTAGAACAGTAGAGCATGAGAAGAATGAGGTGTGAGAAGAAGGGATGAGCACACAGGCAGAAGTGTGCAGAAGACCAATGCGGCACTCCAAGGAGGAAAGCAGAGCTTCACTTCCAGCAGATGCACGGGGCCATGATCAAGGAAGATGAATGTGCTATTTAAAGTATTTTTCCAAGTTCAAATTTATTATGAAAGATTTCGGGTAAGATTAGATATTTGCCTTATCAAAGCCTGAAACCCAGACACATTAAAAAAAAGACAGGGATTGGATGAGGAAAGGATTAAAGGATTTATACAACTTGCACACAGCAGAGTCAGAGAAGGAGTAGATGAAAGAACAGAATCGTCGGGGACCGTTCAAATGGATGGTGAGACAAATGTCTTAAGTAGGTACTACAGACTAGGTATTCTGGGGGCAAGAACTCCAGCAAACTTACTACAGGAACAAAAGAGAAGGATAAAAAAGGGTAGAGAATACTGCATGGTAAGCACCAAATGGTTAGCCAAAACAGAAAAGGATAAAGAAAAAGGAAGTATGTATGAAAACTGCAGCAATGTCCTTCTGAATAGATGATTTTGAATACATTACATGCCTGATTAAATGGAGAGAAATACAAGTTTTATACTGGGCCACATAAAACGTATCAGGCAGTTAGGACTCTTATTCTCATAAGTTTCACATCAATTCACATCAGTAGTATTAGGTCATAAGTCCCAGTAGAAAATATAATTCAGGGAAGAATGAACAATGCAGAAGTAATGTAGTGCAAGTTTGGCTCAAATGATTGTCCAGTTGACATTATGATTTTAACTAAATGGCTCCTGATTATACATGGATAATTTTTAAAGGCTTCCATGGATAATAAGTGATCTTTCCAAAAAGAGAATAATGGAGTGTGCTAGATTCACCACACTAAAGTTTTATTCATTCCTTTCTGTTTATGTAATCTGTCTGGTATTGCCTCTGAAAATCAACTTCTGCCTTCCCACTTTACCAGATAAAGCACATGGACTCCATGTGGTCTTACCTCCCTGTACAGAAATACTTGTCTGCATTTTTACTTTATAGTGTTTCCTTCAATGTTTTCCTCTAGCATGGATGCAGAAACTCCCTGCTATCTAGGTCTTATGAGGAACTCAGTGCAACCTTATCAGGAGAATCTGTGTTGAGACTCGTGCGGATACACTGCCTCCTGATTTTGTACAGGCTGTTAGCAAAAGAACAGCTAAGAATAGCTCCTTTCTCCAGCTCCCATCGCCAAAATTTATTCTCAAAATTGTGAGTCTTACACTGCTGAGAAATAATATATTGCTGATAATCTCACTAAGGGCCAACCTGCTGAAGAGCTGAAGAAGATTGATTTACTTCAGAATAAGCAACAGATTTGTGGTTAGAGCTTTATACCGGCTATGGGAGACCTCAGGTCAAGTCCCTGATCTGTATATGCTTCAGAATAAAGAATTATTGCTTCGTTCTCCGTATGCCACATGATTAATTGAATGACTAGACTTCCAGACAAATCTTTTTCCACCAACAGCACAGATTCCACTCAGTCCAAATAATTAAATAAAAATTGATCTGGACAGGAGAGCAAAGCATTTCAGTGTCTAAAAGAGACTTGGCCTTCTGGAGCTCCCATATATTGAAGGCAAGACCAATCTCAAGTGCACCGAAAACACCCCCTGCATAAGCCTGTCTCAGGTCTATTCTAAAATGCAAACAAAGACACCAAATAACCTGACTTGGATGATTTAACTAATTTCCTCCTTAGGACTCTTGGCTCCTACCAGGATGTGGGAAAAGAGGTGCTCGAACTTGAGCATCTGTTGTAGCTCTATGTCTTGAGCTCTGGGATCTTGGACATTTTGTGATGCATAACTCTCATTTCCTCTTTATCTCTCAATTAAAGCATCTAAATAGTTCCATTTTATCCCAGTTATATTTTTTTTTTACCTCAAAAATTTACCTCAAACCTCAAAATTCTTTAAAAACGAACTTTGTTTTCAGGATATCTCTGTCTTGAGTTTTTGACTTAGAAGACTTCATTTCAGTGGTTCTTGATCAGCCTCCTGCACAGCTCAATTGCTACAAGGAATGAGTGATCCAGTCCATAACTAATAAGCTGTTAGAGAGATAGTTGGCAGCTGATGTGATATCAGACTGAACGTATTTTTGTGTTGCATCATCCTCAAAGTAATTTTGAAAGAAATGCACAATTAGAGACAAGGGAAAGAAAAAGCAAGCCAAAGACAGAGGCAGAGCCAGTCAGCCTCCAAGCAGAATAAGATTTAAGAAAGCAAAGATGCAGCTTATATGTTAAAGTAGGCAAGCCAAGAAAATAAATTACTATGTCTTGGAGCCAAAGATTGTAGTCAAATGCCTTTCTATTACAAGTGAAGAAACAACAATAGTAGTAACGTGGCCAAGAGAGCAAAGATCAATAGCAGTAGAGCAATGGATGGAGAGGGTTATAACAACATTAAGACAAAGAACAGCTAGCAGCCCTTGCCAAACTTATGCAACTGTGTTTGGCAAAGGCTGGGATCACTGGGACTGGCAACACACAAGACATTAATGAAGGCACAGTGATTGAACAGTCCTTTCCAGCAGCAGATATGTATTTCTGAAGTATTTAATTTCTTCAGTGATTGATCAAAAGAGATGAACATGCAGCATGCCAAAAGCACTGGATTCTTTGTTTAAAGTCTCTTACCTTTAAAGAAAAGAATTTATAGAGCTGTGCTCATAACATATGAGGACTGGTCAACTGGCAGCCCATGAGTCAAACAGGGCACGCAAGAAAATTTTGGCTAGCCCCTAGGAAAGCCTACAGCTGTAAGCCAAACCCATTCTACAGTCCACTGAAAGGTAATAGAAAGTAAAACTGAATTCAATGTGGGCAAAGAGAAAGCATTGCCAATCATTGAAGACACCTGGCTGGCCAGCCAAACAAACTGGTAGCATTACAGGAGAATAAAGAAGAATTACATGAGAACAAGAGAAAGGGTTTGACTGTGGGTAGGACAGTTGGGAACATATGAGCCTGGCCTAGAAATACATTCCCTGGCCTAGAAATACAGTCAGTGCACAGTTGCCCTTGGATTTCAGTTTAGTGGCACATGAATGTGAAGACACCAAAGCTGCCCTTAAGCAGTGGTAGCTCAGAGTCAGGAGGATACCATCACTCAGTGCTGATACTGATGCTCCTTGTGTTCTGCAACACATTCTCCAGTGCAGGGACTCCAAAGGACTTTTTGTTAAGAGATGGCCAGCTCTGCACATTGATGCTAGGTCTTGGCTAGCAGGTCCTGATAGATGTGAGCTAACTCTGTGCCCAGTACATCTACATCATGATCTTCCTACGTCATATCATTATACTGTTACATTATATTACCAGATTTTTTGTTCATTATCTACAACATCCCTTAGTCCCTCACTTTGAATAATAGAGAGGAATTATAAAAACATCCTACTCTTAATACCTGGACAGAAATAAATATGATCCTTGAAAATAAGCTGCCTATCTCTACTTTTTCTTAGCATACTTATCATCACCACAAACATGTGCTATTCATCTTGAATAATATTATTGTCAGACTAAATATTTTGTATTTTTAGAACCAATATTCTAAATCCGGTTATTTCTTTAAAATTTACCTGAAGTATTTTATTAAAACAACTCTGATCATTTTGGCATAGACACGTGCCTCCTTGGCAGAGTAAGCTTGTAGCTTAAGTCTCACATTAATTTCAGCACGTATGTTGTGCCCTCATTTTATAAGAGTCATGCAAAATGTTTATTTTGGCCGTCTTCCTAATGAGATAAGATTCCAGGAAGGAAACTATTAAAGGTGATAAAAAGAGAGTTTAAAGTAGTAGTTTAAATGCAAGAAAAGTGAAAAGAAAAAAGGAAAAAAACCTATTTTCTGCAGTGTTCCCTTGTCTCTACCGGCATGAAGGACTGTGCATAGAATGAACTGCCTAGCATAGGTGCTCTAAATCTCTGCCTATGAAAGAGGAAACAAGCTCACTCACAGTCACTGTTAGAATAGCCACCTTACTTTTGTTACTGTACCATGCAGCCATTTGAAGCTTTTGGAATTGTTTGGGCAAGACAATACTTAATTCTATAATCACGCTTGCTGAGCAAGTTAAAGTAGAACACGAAAAACTTTCACTGACCAGAGGAAGACAGTAATTAAAACAGAGAAAAACATGACTAAAGTAGCACTGCTCTGCGAGTATTTTTAATGTATCGGGCCCTCAGCCTTCTAAAATTAATTAATGCTTTAATGAAAGTTGTCTGTTATCTGGCTAACAAATCTAGTTTTTCTAATATCCAGCTACCCTGGCTTTCAATTAAGACTCAAAGAACCAAGAACTGATGAGAAGGGACATCATAAATGATTTATGGATGTCCTACTTTTGTGTATGGTACATTTATTATTCTACTTAATGCATCCATATGGTTTTTCTAATTCATTCATTACTGAAAGCCTCACATTACAGTTATTTCATTAAAGGTTATATCCATTTTCAGGCAGATTCTTAGGAAGCATATTTAAAAATTAAAGCTACAATCAAATTTTTGATTTAGTGTATGGATTTCAAATTATCTATCTATTTAATTATTGTCCTATTATCTATTTCTAGAGGGGTCACTTGTTTGGTTTTTTAAATAATTTTCTTGATCAACATTCACTAGTTTTCTGGCTATTTCATGATCTAGGTGGTCTTTTCAATTTGCAGTTTATGTTTCCTTGTTCTCCCAACTCTAGTCAATAATCTCTTGTTCCAACCACAAAAGCATGTATACAGCGTGCCAGAGAGGTGTTCCTACAGCTAGTAATGACCTTCCCTCCTCCCACCCCAGCCACCCTTTAAGAGAGTATTTCTACCAGAGTCAATCTAGAAACCCTTAAATCTAAGTTTATGTCATAGTAGGCAATGGACAAAGGGGAGAGGTCTTTAACTAGTGTAGCTACAGTCTGAACAGAAAACAGTGGAAGAAAGGGAGTGAGTATTTTTAATATTCAAGTTAATTTCTGTTGCCTGTATACAGAACTGTGTACAGAACTTTTACTGTGGCTAATTAGGCAGAACCAGAGCATCCTGCAGCACCATGCCAGAGAAAGCCTGAGAGAGGTTTTGGGGACAATGTCCGCTTCATGCTTATTTCTCATCATCACCTTAAGACAAGGAAAATTTTCTACATTGTTTTAGCATTACTTTGCCTAAAGAATGCAAAGGCTCTAAGCGTGCAGTATTTAAGGTTATTCTTACACTAACCCAAAACATTTGTGTTTTAATGACCTGTCAGCTCAGAAGACTGCACTACTATAGAACTACACGGTACAGTACCTGAAATTAAACTGTTATGACATGAAATAATTTCTATTACATGAAATTGAAATATCGTATCTATTTGTAGAGGTTAGCCTCCAGAGCTGTGTTCTTAATTAGACAATACATTATGTGTTGCACGAAGAAAGCATATCAGCAATAATTTGGCTAAACAGGGCAGAAAGCTGTAAGTGTTGCCAGAACACCACAGGACTCTACCAGAAGTGATCCTTATTTCTTTCAGTGTATTTTCAAAAGGAAAACAAGGTTACTAGTACAATTAGTACCAGCAAAAAGATAACCTCTTATTCTAAAAACACCAACAGGAAAATGGGCAAAAAATGAAATTAAATTCGATCAATGATATTGTGTAAATCAAGCAAAATTTACTTTAGCATACTGTAAGTGTAAAAATCTTGATTTATATTGTCATTGATTTCTATGGTACAGTTTATTACACAGTGACCAATCTCAAGAAGAATGCATATCCTCAGCCATATCTGTACAAAGCAGACATTCTACTATTATTCTCCAACAGCTAATAAAGGCTGAAATGTAAATCTGTTTCAATTCATGTTTAAATAAACATAGATATAATTCTGCTCTGGTGAGACCCCCATTGCAGTACTGCCTTCAGCTCTAGGGCCCCCAGCACAAGGATGTGGACCTGTTGGAGTGAGTCCAGAGGAGGCCATGAAGATGATCTGAGGGCTGGAGCACCTCTGCTGTGAGGACAGGCTGAGAGAGTTGGGGTTGTTCAGCCTGGAGAAGAGAAGGCTCCGGGGAGACCTTAGAGCAGCCTGCCAGTACCTAAAGGGGCCGACAAGAAAGGTGGGGAGGGACTTTGTACAAGGGCATGTAGTGATAGGACAAGGGGCAATGGCTTTAAACTGAAAGAGGGAAGATTTAGATTAGATACAAGGAAGAAATTCTTCCCAGTGAGGGTGGTGAGGCAGTGGCACAGGTTGCCCAGAGAAGCTGTGGCTGCCCCATCCCTGGAAGTGTTCAAGGCCAGGTTGGATGGGGCTTTGAGCAACGCGGTCTGGTGGAAGGTGTCCCTGCCCATGGCAGGGGGGTTGGAACTGGATGGGCTTTAAGGTCCCTTCCAACCAAACCATTCTGTGATATGCAGTCAGCCACTTTCCTACACTTTTCAATACTATTATATTAGGAGTCTTAATATATACTCCAACACTTCTCATGATGCTTCTACCATATACTGTATCCCCTGAAAGTATTTTCCACCAGTTTATTGGGGTGCAGAGTCAAGTAAGAATTAGCTCCATTACAGATCGTCAGTCATGACTGACCTTCAAAGGAAGACAGCAAAACATTACTTAAAATGCTTTTAGCAACAACAACAGACAAAAACTTTGTACCTCTCTGCTTACCTTCCTGGGTTATTCCCCTTTCCATGAACCATTTTGATACTGAGGTGACTGAAAAAAACACCATTCTGTTGACAGATATGCAATCACTTCCAAACTCTAATGTCGTCCCAGCCTGTGCATTTCATTTCAGAATTCAGTATTTATTTTTTTGCAAAAGAGATGCCAAGGTGCAGTAATACTTGATCTACGAAGCATTTTAAAAAGTATGTTCAAAAGATCATCTTCTACTCCCTAATAATGTTTGTCTGATTCAAAACATCCCTGTGTGTTAAAAGTATCACATATTAAGGTAGCAATGATACAAAAAAAAATATTCCTTTTTTTCAAAAGCAATTTTTATAAGGCTTAATATTTAAGGGGTTACATACAAGAACACATTATGAACCATCTATTGAGGAACTTTATAGAAGCTGTCACTTTTCCTAACAATGATGTCAGAAGTGAAGAACCAAAAGGATTATTCCAGAGGCTGAACTGCCAGATCCAACAAAACATTAACTGATAAGGAGACACACGCTGCCTTTTTATCTGAGTGCCCTTTATCTGCCTTTTAAATGTTACTGTAGAGGACTCATGTTTTGATAAAGATAGCTCTCTGAGGCCACTAACAGAATTAAAAGAAAAAAGATGACAAAGTGTTTCTTCAGTCTTTATTCCTGAACATTATCAATACAACGCATAGATTTATTGTGGGAAGTAGTCACTGATTTGTTTATTGGTGGGTCTCATGACCCCAGTAGGGTCATTTTGTTCATTTATGATTTTGGACATCAAGTATGTGTGATTCCAGTGCTGGCACCTGGAACTCTGCATACTAGGAAACCTTCCCTTTCCTTAGTCAAATATAAGCAGTAATGGGTTTCAGCTCACTTGTAAAAGGAAAACAGTAGACTGATAGCAGTATAGCAATCTCCCAAACTCCTGCTGAAATACAAGCTTGTCTGTACTGTTCAGAGTAATGGATCCAGTGCAGTTCCAACCAGTAAGGAGTGCAAGGCTACCTCCAAAGCTGAACGCTGAAACACCCAAAGGGCAGTTTGAGCATTGTCATAAAGAAGCCAAACAAAGAGCCAGGATGGAAAATCCACTGTTGTCTAAATCGCTGGGTCTCTTCTCCTGAAATTCAGTACAGCATGGCACAGAAATGGTACAGAAGCTTATTTCAATCAGAGGAATAAATGGGACCATGTAAGTAATAAGGAGGTAGCAGGGGGGCTTGCTTGTTTATTTGTTTCCAGGTTTTTTTTTCCCTATTTCAGAGAACAAATCAAAACATATACAAGAAATTTGTACTGGATCAGTCCAAGATCAACACTTCTCCAAATTTTCAGTAGGTTGAAACAATGTGTTTTAGGTCAAACAAATCATTTCATCTGCGAGTATGAGATAAGTGGTCTCTGTACCCTTAGCTCAGTGACTAGATCATGTGCAAGGAGAAAGACTCAGGTTCAGTATTCTCCTCTGCCTCCTTTAGACCATGGCTTTGAGCCAGGTCTCCCACATTTGGGTATACAGCCTTTCTCTCACATCTGAATTCTCCTGCACCTCCGAGATGTATTCAAAATGCTTAAGCAAAAGTGAAGATCTTTGATTTGGCTGCAACTGTGGCTGAATTCAATCCAATTTCATGGAAAATCTCTGTTTTGCCAAAAATAGAAAATAAATTATCAATTAATAAAGATTTTCCTGCAGGACAAAACCCAACTATTTGAAGAATGGAAAAACATAGTCAGATTCTGTTCTGCTACACACAACTATCTACTTCATAGCTGGGACTGGCCAGTTATAGGAATATATAGCTGAAAGAAGTAGTATGGAACAGCTGACACTTACCTTCTTACAGATAAACTGTACAATGCTAACTGTCAATGAAACTTGAGGCTTTAGCTTAAAAACATAACACACCTGCTCCTGAAATCCAGCTTTCATTTAAGTTGTGCAGCTTACGAAGAAAACTAAATGACTTCAAGAAACATCTTCCCTTCACTAAAAAATCCAGGAGAAGGAAGACTTTGTGACCAAAGAGGATCTGGGCAGTTTGTGAAAGATATGACTAGCTTTTGTGCAAGTTTAGCATCCCACTGAATGTTACAGGAAATAACCCCAAAGCTGCCAGCAGTAAGCTAATCAATTAAATCACTGGGTTGCTGAATATCCCACTAACATTCTTTTAACATTTTGCAAGCCAGATGACAAAAAAAGTGCCTTAAGGAGGTTTTAGTGCATGTTACAACCTAATGCAATCTTTCCTGTTTTCCACAAAGACTGACAGCAAACACAATACCATGATAATGGTTCAGCATGCAATTATCCCTGCTGAAGTGCACAGAAGGAAGCAGAAAGCAAATGAGGCCAACTAATGCAGACTCTCTGGATTTCTTTGTGCAAACAAAATCCAGACTGACAGAGCTGCAGGCTACTAGGTCTATTTGCAAGGCTTGCTGCAGATATGTTATGTCGAGTATAATTACTTAAGAAAGGACTATGATAATGATGAACATCAATCTCTCATTAGAAGGTGGACTTGAGTATAGAAAACAAAGTATTTACTGTGAAGACCTGATGTTCGGGGTCATGATGTAAAGTGTAAAGGGACACAACAGTTATTGTAACAATCACACTAAGGGTACTGACCAATATTGGCTGCTGTTGTAATGCGTGACTAACATTTAGAGCTTGCTAGCAATTCAGCACTATAATTATAATAAGGTCTTAAAACTTCACTGTCTATCAGCACAGCACTTGTCCTCTGTGCTTCCAAGCATCAGACAAACACATGACCTGGAAATGGAGAGGGACACAGTTGATACCTTACTGGATTTTGAGATCTTACTCCTCAGAAGAATCCTTTGAGAAGTCACTGCAGAGATACAATTTTCTATTTTCGCCTCCACTGCCTGGCCCAGTGCCAATCCCTTTCTTAGGCTGGCAATAACAGATGTTAAGTGACAAAAAGTGACATCTGACATTTTGTTATGTTTCATAGACAGTTAGTTTGGCTGTTTGCCCCAGCACTGGTTGACCTGCCACTTTATGGACTACTAGTTCTCCTCACTCATAACATATTTTTTCCCTTATTCTCACCCTATTTTTTAGCTTAATATACTTTCAAAAGTATTTTGACCACCTTTTCACAAGGGAGTGAGCTCAGAGTGCTTTTACTGAATGGGAGGAGCGGGATACAGGGAGCCCCCTGAGTCACAGCACCAAGCTGCCTGTGGCCTTTCTGCACACCAGAAGGTAAATGGCCTTTGGAGTCAGAATCTGACAGACTCAAGGCTGAGATCCAAGGTTCAAGTATTCAAGTACTCAAAAGGCAGCTCCTTAGTCACTTCTATTATTACAGCATAGTATAACTGCATCTAGCTATAGATAGAACTGCATATACATACATCTAGATCTATCCCAGTGACAATTAGGACATTACTGTCCAGGCTGTAATAGGAAGATAAAATTACCATTTTGAATAACTTCCAAACTAACTGCAATGCATGATGGAAGGCAGATGGTGCATGACCAAAACTAAACCACTTGCTTCAAAAACCCTTCCTGTTCTGTTGTAAGAGCATCCCCAGGTTTATCCATTTCTCTCCCCTCCTCTCCCTCCCAAATGAAGAATGACTTTTGGTCCATGGTCTCCTAAAAGCAGTCCTAAATTTCCGGTCTAATGGATCACTCTCAGCTATCAAAGTTGTGGTGTCCTAAAAGCAGTCCTAAATTTCCAGTCTAATGGATCACTCTCAGCTATCAAAGTTTCTCACAGACTTCTATGTATTTTTATCAGACTGAGACAGAAGCATTTAAATATAATTTTACAGATTGTTCACCATGGCCTTACTGGGCCAGTTACCTGGGTGGGTGCTGTGTCAGTAGAGCCTGCCACGGTATTTGAAAGACAGAAGAGTTCCTAACAAAAAGAACTGGAAAATGAGAGACTTTTATCTTATATCAAGGCAAGGTGTTCAACATCAGAGAAGAGATTAGTAAGACATTATGGAAAAACAGTCAGTCAGTGAAGTGCAGAGCTAGGGAAAGCTGGAACAGGTTATTAGTGAAAAAAACATTATCAGAGCATCTTCTTTTCTTGGGATTCTCAGAAGGCCATTTACCTTCTGGTATGCAGAAAGATCACAGGCAGCTTGGTGCTGTGACTCAAAGGGCCCTCTGTATCCTACTCCTCTCATTCAGTAAAACTCTATGACTTAGCCTTCAAAAGGACAGCATCTTATATTAGCAAAATACCAATGAGAAGAAACAGGCATTTTTCATTTAAAGAAAAATAAAAAGCAAATTCCAGAGACATGGTTCTATTTTTATGAAGAGAAAAGAAAACTATACTAAATGTCTCCACAAAAACATACCTATAGGGAAAACTTTTTTTTTTTTTAATGAAAATGATTGGAAGGATTGGATGCCCCTACCTTTTTATCAAGCTCTCCTCATACAGTTCTTATGGCACTCCAACAAAGCCAGTTAGTAGAGGCAATTTCAGTGTTCAGAAGAAGGAATATTTTGTAGTCTGGTTCCCTTTTTTTGGCTGATGTTTAAAAGGAAGAAGCAAGTCTTGCATTAAAAGTAAGTCTTGAGTGGATACATAAAGAGTAGGACATCCTGTGTGTTATACAAGGAACTTAGAGACGACATTCCACATGCAAGCCATGGCTTCGCAAGAAGTACAAAGAATTAGAAAAATAGACATTTCCAGTAGAAAAAAAGTGGTGGGAATAATGAAACAAAACATAGGAACAAATAAGGTAGATGAGTTCTGGGCCTTGATACTGGTAATTAAACCTGATGCATCAGGAAATGGGGAACTGGTGGAGGAATAAACTTATACATGTAAGGCCATGTCAGTAAGCAAGCAAAAGATACATCTTCTCTGAGTATGTAGTATGAGCAAAGTCAGACAAGAGGATATAGCAGTACTTGTGGGATGAATTTGACATGAGTGTAAAAGCAGTTCTGCTGTGGTTTCACAGTCTCATGGCTTTCAGATACCCAAAGCCACCCAGAAGCAGCCCACCTACTTGAACTGTGCCTAGATTTGGAAAGGATTTCCACATTATTTCAACATAAAATATGTTGCTTAAGCTGGGATCAGCTCCAGATTAAGATGTACTAAATATACAAGTCTGTGTGCATGTATGAATATATATAAATACATAAGTAGTCAGTGTGCAGTTGGTGCTTAAGCACCCACGATCATCAATAGAAATCTTGTCACTATAGCCATTTGGGATTAGGGAGATACTCAGCTCACCCTGAAGCAGACATCAAGGCTACATTCTACTAGTAGATGAAATGCGTCTGATACTGTTCTCTGGCAGTGAGAAAACTGATGTGGGAATGGCCCATTTCAGTACTAATCTCTAAAACAGGATGATCACATCCAGTCTGATTATTGGATATAGTCCCTGACTTATATTAACTCCCTAATAATCCAGAAATTGTTTAGAAAAGTGCTAGATAGCTTAATAGACTATCAACAGGCTAGATTTCCACTGCCTATACTGAAGCTTGAATACCTAGTTCACATGTGGATATCTACTTACACATGCATACATTGGTGGGCTTTACTCTTCCACTGAATCCTCTCTCAAAGCACTAGCACCTGAAGTGCTCTCCTTGTGCTCTTCAGTGGGCTTGAAGATGGTTCAAACATTGGTGACAAAAGAGATGTAATGGTATGGCAGAGCTATAGCTCTGAGGCATTCAGCCTTACACAAAATGCCAAGGAAAAGGCAAAGAGAAGCTCTGTGTGGCTGTCTGTGAATCTTATGTCCCACTGACATTAGCTGAGAGAAACTCTAACTAAATCAACTCAGTTCAGTTTGGTTTGTATGAGTGTTACTGAAGAGATGCACTGAATTTTAGGCTACAACACTCACACAAACCAAACTGAAGAGATGCACTGAATTTTAGGCTACGGTACAGTACTGTGACCTTCCTAAGCAACACAAAAAGAGACAGATTTTCACATTTATATAAGAAGGTGTATAGTAATACCGTGGTATGAAAGAGAAAATCTTGGTATATTGAGCAAGTTTATTACCTTTACATTTCTGAAAGACTTCACAAGATACAAGTGAAAAAAGCATCCGAGGAGCTTTGTCTGATCTTAGTACAACACACTTGTGTTGTGTATAGACTAAACTATATCAGGTTACACAGGATGATGCTTTAGCACCTCCAGGAGGTGATACTTTAAACCTAGTCTGAGCTGTAACCTTTACTACAAGTCCTGCTGCTTTTCTCTCAAGTTCAGCCCTAACTATGTAGAAGTATGTATGTACGTTTGGGTTTTTTAACAAGTGTTTTAGCAACATTTTTAATCGTAAGTGGTTATCCATAGACTCCTTCTACTTTCCATGTACTGCCTTGACCTTGGAGGTGCTCACATTCAGTATCGGAAAGACTTAGAATAAACACAAATAAACATTTGGAGAACTTGTTCACTACTAACTCTCTAATTTGTTCGATGAGTGTATAGTTTCTGAGATCCCAAATAAACCCATACAGATAGAAAACTCTCGAGTATTACAAAAAATTATGTAATTCCATATGTTAACCAAGCAATTTTCAGATGAGTTGGTCTGAAGTCATTTAGAGAGACAGCTAAACAGAACATATGGGTAAGCACTAAGGCATTTATAGAACAGTCAAAATGCTTCTAAGAGCTCTGGATTGTCCTCACTTCCCTCAACAATGTGCACTGAACACACACATCCCCCCAAAAAAACCCTGACAGGAACTTAATACTGGATAACATGATGGAAAGCCTTCAGTTATATAAACTCACTCCCAGAAAATAAATCCCTCCTCTTCCTCCCTTAGGCAAACAAGTACTACAATTTCCCCAGGTTCAGTAAAATTACTTCTTAACGTGCGTTCTTTATTGATAGTCACAAAACATCACTTTTTGACACAATACCTGCAGAATTCTTGGCTTCATAGCACTCTGCTGTGCATTGGCAACATTTTGCTTGTCAGATGGTCTAGTCCTTAGCACAAACTGTAACCTTGTAATAATTCTACATTAGGCATCCATTCACCTTACCTTTCCACCTTGATCATGAAGAAAATGAACCTCAGGTCACTGAAATTAGATTGAATTCAGTTTCCTCCCCTCTGCAGAGCCACAACAGCGTTGATTTATTTTAAAAAATAACCCCCGGTGCTGGCTTTCATACTAAATCACAACGTGCACTAGTCATGTAACTGGATTATAGGAAGCATTAACACTAGCAATTGCCCTTTCAAGTTGAGCAGCCAACAACATTGCTAAAGGCTGGAACAAAAAGGGTCAGCCAGGGTAAAACAACAAATGCTGCCACTTGCCCTGTATGATAACAACCAAAAAGCATCAACAGGCAGTAAGCGCTAGTTCGAAACAAAGAGGGAGCGATATACGTGCATTCAAAACAAAACAGACTCCTTTGGCGATGATCTTAACATTACAGTCTACTACAGGTGACATTCAACAGGGAGAAACAAAATGCTGAAGTGCAGAGACCTGGAAGGAGCAGGGCTGTGCCTGGATTACAGCAGCCACCCCGCTGTGGGACAGCTGCCCTTTGAAGGAAGACACCTTCTAATTTTCTTACGGTGGGCTTAGTCCAATGAGCTGTCTGACTCTCAGCACTCTGGCTTTAAAACACACGCTTCCTCAAAGGCTTTTTCTGAAAGGATGACATTAAAAACAAACCAAGACCACTGTCCTTCAACACATTCAGAGACAGCTGAAGATCCCAAGCAACAAACAGCTCTCATGTCATGATTAGCTCATGCTGTTATGCCCCCCCTTAAAGCACATATGGTTCTCAGCCAGAACAGAAGGCTTCAGAGCAGTAGTTCCATCCTAGAAATGCAACAGCAAAGCTTCAGACTGAGGTCACTTAATGAGAACTTAATGTAGATTTAATAGATCTTTTTTTTTATGTGACTGCCAATTGAAAATCTGCCTCATTTAGCTTTTAATGCAGGCACAGAGCCAGTCAGCTAAAATCAGGGTAGCCCCAGAATATTTTGCGGGATTTTTCCACCGCAAGTTGAGGACTGCGGGTCTCCATAAGTGTGCAAAGCTCTACTAAAATAACAGGTCATAGGTAATAGCGTCATTTAATGAAAAAATGAGGGGCCATGTAAATTCCGAGTTCCTTGCACTAATAGAAAGGTTCCACCTTCACAGGAGGTGAAATAATGCTTGCGATGGAAAGAAGAGAGCAGGTACCATCACTATGGAGTTGGCTCTGCTGGCTTAGGTCAGCTTGGGGCATAGATGTATCCAGTTCACCTGGCATCTCCACCTCCTGACCAGTACCATTCAGTATTTAGACTCTCTCTACAAGGCTGCCGTTACCTTATTTTGCTCTGATATGGACACTTGCACACAACTGAATCTAGTCCACTAACTATGCTAGCCATCTAATCTCAAATTAGGAGGTCTTGTTCATGTGGGATGCAACAAGTCCAGAGCACAGCTTTTTTAGCCTAGTTCCCTGATAGTATTTTTTAACTGTTAAAACTTTGTTAGACTAATAAAATTGCTACCCTTTTCTTTCTGATTATTCTTTTCTGTGTCACTAGCCTTTATCGCATTTGGTGCATTCATGAAGGCAGATCTCTAGAGGTACCAACAGTACAAGGAACTTGTATACGATTCTGAAACACTTTGTGTGCTAACATGCCCTAGTGTTGTATGTTCTATCTTCTTTCCTTGTTTGTAAAGGCCATTCTCTTTTAATCTAGCATCATCTGTACAGATTAATTTACGGAATTAGGCAAATAGCTGCTGATTTGTAATTAGTCATATCATTCCAGTTGAATCTTTATTAGTTCATTCTAATGAGCGCGTGAGCCATTATGAATGGTTGCTCCTCCCTTCAGCAAGGAAAAGGATGAGCCCAATGCTCATCTCCGTAATCAAGCAGGGCTACCTATGCACCAGGATGAGGCAGAGCAGTGATGTGCAGAACATATACAGACTGTGCTGTGCACTCCACAGAGCATGGCTCTGCTGACAGTACGCTGCTCCACCGGTACGAAGGGTGAGGATGCAGCAGGGTGGCATCAGTATATCGTTTCACTGACGTGCCCTCCACTGCAGGAGGGAGCATTGCCATTGCTTTTTTGACAATAGGAAAGATCACACACACAGTTAACTGAACGAGGAGGGTCCCAGTCCATACATCCCAGAAGAAGCACATATGGTTTACACCAACAAAAGTTGGTCTTAGTTCTTATTCTTTGCAAGAAACAGGCTTGTTTTCAAACAGCTATGTAAGCATAATGGTGGATTTACTGGAGAAATAGAAGTGAACGAAACCTTTGTGTCAGCGTTTTAACATCTCCCTGCCTCTGTAGAATTGTTCCCTGAAGCACATTTTCTTGTGCCCTATGCAGAATAAGTTTAAAACCCATCCAGCAAAAGCAGTGCAAACATCAATCAAGACAAGAGGATTAACAGCATCTGAGGCAAAGGTAAGTTCTTTACCTACAGAGAGGCTATATTCTGTGCTGGTTCATCACATTGCTTGTTAATCACAGTGAGACTATATGAATGCAAATTCCACAGAAGCAAAGAGATTCAAGATGTGTGGTCGTTATTTAGATTTAGATCATCAGTCAGGCAGTGGAATATGAACTTTGGATACCCCACATTACAGTCTCTCTATATTTTTATACAGCCACATTTATTCACAAAAAACCTCTAGAACCCAGAAAAAGGCACTTACCACAACAATCACATTCGTTGCAGGAATGGGAAGATTTTCCACTTCCAAATCTTGACCAGTCATAGCTAACAGATTGAGGGATGGGTCGTAGGCAGGTCTGGGGAAGGCTGATTTAACAATTATTGCAGGGTGCAACTTGCTTATTTTGGTGTGGGAAGAAGAATGGAAATTTTGTTTGGAATTCTTATAACTGTCTGTATCCAGACTTTTCTCCACACTCTGCACATGGTGATAAATAAACACAGGTTTTCCACTCTTTCGCTGATGAATTGCCAAGAAGTGGTCATTGACTCCAGAAAAGCAGCCTGTAGAAAGAGAAGAGTAAGTTTAGAATGTCTCTCTTGGATAGTCTGTAGACAGCCCTGGCAATCTGATGAGATCTTTGGGTTCTGCAAGATTTGGAAAGAACATTTGTGGAATACAAGCATTCCCTTAAAAACCCACAATGCAATTTCAATAGCAATAGCTTAACAACACTACAGAGAGTCTGCTAAGTATGTGAACTGTATCACATTCTTAAACTCAATTTTACAGGGCTTTTTAAAATGTTATTTATAGTTCCAGCCAGGGTTACATTTCAAAAATGATGTGCAAGAGCAGAGCACATGCTCAGCCAAGTCCAACTTTTGTATCGGTACCAATCCAATAGGAACACATACGCAGTCCACTTCCTGATGTATTTAATCACCTGGTAATACCAAAGATGAGAATTGTGGTAATTGTCTTTTTTATATATGGGGACATGAGGAGAAAAGGCCAAGAACCAGATCCAAAAATTAGACTTAAGCATGTAAGAAGGAGAAGAAAGGTAAAGTTCAGATGCCTGAGTCCATAATCATAATTCTGCATTCCTTGTTCAGCTGCTTAAATCAAGAGGCCTTATAGTCCCTTATGTCAACTCTTGTTATGATCCAACCTTCACTCAACCGTTGCCTGGCCAGCCAACGGAGCATCTGGCTCTCTGCAGAGCAGATACAGGTTTGTGGATTTAGCCATACCTTGTATACCTTGGTGCTGGGCACAAAGAACTCTTCTAGATTACGTGGTTTTAATGAACTATGCATTGGTAAAAAGTAAGTTTTCTTCTGATAGTCAAAATACTTCCTAATGATGCCTTTACAAAAGGAACCAGAGCTAAAGTTTTATTCAATTTTTTTTTTTTTTTTAAAATGGATGAAACACAATGAATCTTCAATGCCTTTATGAAGAACAGAACAGCTACAACAGCCCAGTTCAGCTCCCAGTCTGGAAGACAGGCTGTCCCTCTGAGCAGGAAAACAGGCAAGGATCAGCTCCTTCATAGACAAAAAGTAACTGAAGCTGCATTAGTCACCCCCTGGAAGAGCGCCCTAAGAAACCCACTGTGGTACAAAAGGGACTCTGTGTTCTAAAAGAAGTGATCAGCTTGCTCTGATCAGCCTGGAATTTCATCTTCAGAAGATGTGAGAGTTAATGGCAATGTTGAATTTGTGTGCTGATTTTTAGTTAAAAAAATATAAAATCAATGTTATTTTAATTCTCCTAATGAGCTGTGAAGAACAGCTCAGAACCAACAATATGTTCCAATTCAGGTTAAACAAGAAATCATTCTGTTCTATTCAGACTGATTTTTGCCTCTGATTTTTTTGCTTCTGTAAGCAAATCAAAATAATCAGCCATTTGCACAGCTCTACCCAGTGCCCTTAGGAGATTTCAGTGTAGGTAATTACATTCTGTTGACCTAATTTCCTCATGAAATTTCGGTTAGGAAAATCAAGGACAATACCTTATCTGTGCTATAGTATTGCTATGCATCATTGGGAAACGCATTCTCTGCCAAAATCAGGTTCATGTCAGTAGGCGGTGAAGCAATGCGTAACATACATGAGCAGAAAATCAATAGGAAGAAGACAGAACACAGACTCCTGCATTCTGTAGTACACTTAGAGATCCTCCTATTATAAAGTATGACGCTAAACCTAAGGCTACTCTTTTACACGGCAAAACTAAACACTGACAATTTCCTAGATGACCACTGAGGTCACGTGTACAGCTGTTACCAGGTTTTGACTGGGAAGATGACGGAGAGCAGGAGAGAAAAAAAAGAGAAACTGCAGAGTATAGTCTTAAAGACAGCTGAATTTCAAAGCTTGTTAAGCTCGTTGGGATTTCATTAAGCTTTGTGGGGGTTGGCTTCATTGATAAAATCCCGAGAGCTGATCTTACCTAGCAATTTGGAGAGTTGTGTGAATGGCAAAATGAAAACAAGGAAACATCAGCACTTCTTATAGTAACCTACTTCTCACAGTCAGCTCTTTGCTGGATTTATTTTCATGTCTCCTTCACAGACAACCAGTGCTCCAAAACTGATCATAGACAATATACAGGAATGTAACTACAGACACATTTGGTGTCTGTGGTTCCTCTTTGCTTCCTTTATTTCTTCCCCTCTGTTTCTGAGGGAATGAAAACCACTGTGATTCTCCTGGAATTCTTTATGTTGCATTTCCTACCCACTTTAATATTCCACATTCTCCTTTCATTTCATTTATTTTTACTGAAAGAAGCAGAAAAAATAATATAATTAAGCACTGGCCCAAATTCTTCACTGAATAAGATTAAGGTAAATCCCAAGTATGACTTCAGAGTTAATCCTGACTGAATCCAGAGTAACACAGAAAAACCTGAATGGTTGTCTTACTTATGATAAAACAATAGTTAAAAGGAACTCCCTGAAAAGCTCGCCTGCTCAGGAATCTCAGTAATTTTTAACAGCAGTATCACCATTTCCCACTAAATCCCAGTAGGCTCGCTTCC
This sequence comes from Cariama cristata, assembly GCF_000690535.1. Lineage (NCBI taxonomy): Eukaryota > Metazoa > Chordata > Aves > Cariamiformes > Cariamidae > Cariama > Cariama cristata. The sequence goes on from NW_009598795.1 coordinate 42,529, forward strand.
ATTAGAATGCTAAAAATCACATCAGTAACAGAGGTCTCTGCAGTGGATTCAATACACGGTCCATTGCAGCAGATTTTCAAGACAGACAACAAAACATATTTTGGTAATAGGTCATCCTGTAGAAATGAGAAATTAACAAGTCTAATTACACAACATACTCTCTGCACTCGCACAAATCTATTTCTACCAGCTGACAGCGCGGAAGTTCAAATATGTTCCAAGAAAACTACTAGGCTGCATTTGGTTTTCTGAGAAGTCCACATAGCCCCAGTAGCTTACATGTATTTACAGTGCCCCACGTGAAAAACTTCTTTGATGTTAGCAGACTGTGGATAAGGCCCTAACCACAATCACACTTTGGCTCCCAGACTGCTATGGATGCCTCAGGTGACCTTAACAAGTGGGCCACCCTTGATACTACAGGAGAATCTAACGCTTCCTCTTAATCTGATGAAGGGGTAAAATATTCCTTCTTGACCTCCCCGACTTCAGCTCTGAACACAAGTAGTATGCACCAATGAGACACCCAGAGAACTAAGTCATTAGAAACACCAGCACTTCTGCTACATATCACCTTTAAATATTGCCAGTCTCCAACCCTTAAGAAAGGGAAGACTGGGATTCCTCTATCAAGTTCTGTATCTACATGGAAAAAGCAAATGCTCCTTTGTGGCCCCTGGGGAAACCATCAGAAGCTATGAAGAACTGAAGCATGACAGCAAAAATGTGATTTTGGTGTCTTTTAAGCTTCAGATATCTGAACATACACAGAAATTCAGAAAATGGGGCTTGGTACAAGGCTCAAAAAATAGAATTCCCAGAGGTATCTCTTCCACAACTTAGCAAACTTGATCCAAAATAGAGTTTTTATATTCTCCTCACACTACCCTGTTTGAAGCCTACTTCAGAATGTAGAGTTATTCATGACTGACTCCTAATATTCACCCAGTGCTGATATCACCCTTTAACTAAAACAATTTTATTCCTTCTCCTAAAATTCCCTCCTCTCAAGTGTATTTACAAAGAATTATAGTTTATTCTGCCTTGGCATTGAGGACAACAGACTAAACGTTCAGGTTGTGATTCCATGCTATTTCTTCTAATCAAAAAGACGCTGAGTCTTCACCTATTTCTCAGCTATTTTTATGTCAATGGAAAATATTATTTCATTTTTTGTTCCAAAATGAACACTAATGAATGGTTGATTTCAAATTCACATCAGAACTTCTCTTAGCAGCAGGTTTGTAACAACCTTTGCCCCTGGAAGACAGCCTACCCTTCCTTCATGTAAAACATCCCACATAATAACCATTCCTATTCCCTTCAGTAACAGACGCTACACTGTGACTTTATACTGGTATGATTTGTTGATTCTGTCTTCCAGTTCTCCTGTCTGTATGATGTAGTGATTGGTCACCACTCTTTTTCTTAGGTTTTGGCTTCTGATGAATATTGCTACTTTTTCCTCTGCCTTTCCCTACTGGTTGACTTCTTCTTCCTTGCAATTTCTCACATGCTGCTGCTTTTCCTTGGATTTTTTTCTAACAAGAAAGCCTGTCTTGATCTTGCTTCCATGTTCCTCCACTGTAACCTCCCTCTTTAATTTAGCTTCTGTTGTATTCTCCTTCCTCAAAAATCTCAGACTGTGTTTAGTTGCATTTCTAATCCCTGGAGCTTTGCTTCTAGAACCTCTACCAACTGAAACACTTCATCTATTGAAGTGCAACAAGAAGCTCCAGGGTGATGTAGAATGCATACTTTCTACATCTGAGTATCTTCACTGCTTGTACGAATTTCAGTATTGCCACCAGTTGCTACCTTTGTCTTCATCGTCCTTCCTGAAAGGAAAATTGGAAAAATCCCTATGAAACTCCGTGTTCTCCTGGTTCCAACTGTTCTGCTTGCTGCTTCAAACTATGTATTCACTTCATTTTCTTAATTGTCTGCAGAAACGTACAAGATAAAACAATTTCTGTGCTGAATTAAAATGAAAAAAAAAATGCAATCTACAGAAGAATGATGGAGAATGGGTCAGTAGAAGTCCACGTGAAATACCCACATGGCCCCAGTATATGGGAAGCACAAAATTTTCTCATGATAATAGATGGGTAAATCACAAGAATGCTAGATAGCACACACTGCTGAGCCTGTCTTACACTACAGATTTGTATTACATATGCAGAAATCAAAGCCTATAATAAATAGTAAATCTAACCAGAAAGATGTTGTGGGCACTTTTGCCTGTCTCAGTTGGCCTCTGCTTAATAGAGAAACCCCAAGATTTCTCTAGACTGTCTTGACTCCCTGACTAGTCTCTTTACTTTAAAGCAACCTGATAGAAAACTGTTTGACTCCCATTTCCCAAGTACCTTCACTTTCTCTAAAATAGATAGATAAAAACTTGAAGATAGTCAAGATCCATTAATAAGCCAGTAACACAGTAGCACGGTTTACTCTTTTTAAAACACAAAAATATCACAACTTTACAGATTTTTTTATCTCACATCCTCTAGAGCCAGAAACCAGAACTTTACTCAACTAGAAAAGGAGAGTCCCAGTGGGACATAACATTCTTTTGTAAACCCGATAGAGCCAAGATAATGGTGTCTAAATTCTTGATGTGTGTCTAGAAAAACAATTTGAGGTCATTGCCTTAAGTCTTATTATTTGTTTTAACCTCAACAAATGAGATTCATAATAAGGTAGGTTCCTGAACACTCCCATTTTCTGCAATGAGGGGTATACTGTATGTTTACTACTTGCAAGCAGTGCAGTCACTCCAAATCCATCAACAGAACTGCTGTGCTATACCTGATCAGTAAGTAAAATGCACAACTGATTATAGACACATAGTGCATACATTTTAAAACTCACACTTAATACTGTAACAAGCACTATAACAACAACAAAGTCTCTTTATAGTTACAGATACCTTGGTATATTACACAGCTTGAGATTTTCATGCTAACAAGTTGGAAATTGGAGGAAAAAAGGCAGAAAATGTAGAGTCAATTCATAAGGGAAAAACATGCTGAAACTTGACTGATTGGTTTCAAAGATAAATTTAACTCAAATGCAACCTGAGTAACAGTATTTAATGCTGTTGCCAAAAAATTTCTCGTTTTCAATAAAAAGACTTACTAAACCTCAGTAATTAAATTTTGTACCCTGAGCTCCCATGCTTTTTTCCTCTTTCTGTTGAGCTCACCGTTCTGAGAGATGCTCTTTGTCTCATACAACCTTTCTTCACACCCTATAAACCAGCCTCAGACCTCGGACAAGCTCAGTCTTTATCACCTCTTCCACAATGGTTCATTTCTTCTCGAACAGCCAGCCAGAGTCACTGCAAGAGGCAGGTCAACGTACTTATGCAGACCATTGATCAATCCTCTCCAATAATGCCAATATTCCTACAGCTAGGAGATTCATTGCCTGCCTCTTTTCAGTCCACTGAGAGGGAAACAGACTCACACCCTGCAGAGCAGAGTTTGCAGTTCTCTCTTGCCTATATAAGAGCCAAGGAGATGCTGGCCCAGAGGAAGGGGACCAAAAAAAAATAAGTCTCTCTTAGTATCTGTGCTAAAATGCTTAATACCATGCTAGCCATTTATGAGCATGGCTCTAACTTTCAGGAGTCCCGACAAAGAGACTAAGGGAAATGCTAACTACTGGTAATTTCTAAACATAGGATAAACACTACTATAGGTTTAAAAGACTTCTGTTTTCTCTGGGCTGTGAAGGTAGTCCTTTCTGCTGCAGGCAACAGGACCTTCCTTTGGCTGTGACTTTAAAAGATAGAAAATCTATTGCTTTATCCTTGTTTCATCTATCTTACCAGGAAAAAAAATCCAAAACATATCCAGAGGAGTCAACATATCTGGTGGGAAATAAAAACATTTTAAATGATGTTGAAAGCATAAACGAAAACAAAAGCTGTCTGGAGGCAATATGCCTTGCATCTATACCGTCTCGTTAACAGTATGTCTTACTGTCATCGAAGCAGTACATCAGTCAAATCTAAATCTCATTAGGATAGGCTACACAATTTTATCCAAACACAAAGTACTGTTCAACTTTAGCAAGGTGGAACAAAAATTATTACTAATAAAATGCAGTTAAACAGTGGCTAAAATGTGACTTTACCATTAGCTGGACAACAGAACATACTTTCAGAAGTGCTTTTGCGAGGCAAACCAGGAAAACTTGAAAAGGAAAAAATACTTGCTGGTTTGGTAGCACGTGCATGAAGCAACACATTGGAAGTTTTGGAACTGACAAAAGAATTAATCTGGGAAAATACGTTCCCACATATAACAGTCCTCGTAGCAGAGGGCCTTGTAGGCTGTGACTGTTTCCATCATTCAGAGAATAACGCCAAAACACAAAGCCTGATAAGATCCCTCCTTCACACCACATCTTCCTCGTAAGCCAAAACCTGTTAGAGCAATACAAATGAAGCTATTCCCTATGCAAAGTAGGTTTCTAGACCTAATGATCTTTCATCAGGTGTGCTCCTGCATAGCTTCTCATGGCCTTCTTCAGCTAGAAGAATTTCTCAGCCCTGTTACATTAAGTCTTGCTCATGAACAGAAATGAAGCATGCCTTATACACGTAAATAAAGCCAAGAGTTTGTTGTTAGCATAATGAAAATCTTAACAATCTAATTCAAGAAGTATCATTAGCCTAGATCTAATTTTTATAGAAAAACAAAGAAGAATAATACAGAAAAAGTCACAATAATACAATAGAAATTGTCTATCCCTTTCCCTGGTGTTACGCTCACCCCTCCACTGCTTCTCTGGGTCCTAAGGTTGGTGGTTTCACACTGGTGTTGGCAATGGGGGATGTTACGAGGAGCTGCTAGCATCTGGAGCCCTTCGCCGGAAGGAATATGATGTTAGTGCTGATGGATTCTTCTTCCTCCTCTCTTCTTCCCTCCTCTTAGGGCCATGTATATATTTGTTCGCTAACATGCATTTACACATTTCCCTTTCTTCAGTTGATGTACAGCTCCAAGTTACACCTGAATTTACTATAAATGGTGCCATGTACATGTGTTAGATACTATTTCTTTGCTCTCTTTGTTAATGCCTAAACCCAGTTTTCTCAAACTCCAGCTCTGCATTTTTACCTATTACTGAACTTTTTATAGCTTGAGGTCTTCAGTCCCAAGCCCATGTCCCATTTCTTACTATCCCACGCCTGCACTCCTCTATGCTGCATCCCGTGCCTCCACCCTCAGTGCCTCTGCTGTTCTACCAAGCCTGCATTACTGCTACCTGTATAAACTAGAGTTGCGCGACACAAAGATAAACAAGATTAAAACAAATATAGATGCTTGGTCAACTAGAGAAACTGCTGTCAAAGCTAAACCAAGTGAAAAGGCAGGTCAAGGAAAGTTTGTGCAGAGCAGGCCTGACAAAGCTCAGCCATGAGGCTTTGCAAACTCCGTACAAAGCTTACGGCTTTGTTACTAGCAATGGCAACACCACAGCACAGGGCTACAGGGTCACAGTCCTTCATAGGAAGGGTTCTGTGCTTTCCTAGCGAAGTCCAGTAATCAAAAGGCCAGGCCTTTTGCAGCAGAGGAACAGTACCCGTGACACGTCAAAATTCAGAGCAAATAACCTACACCAGAGCTAAGCAAGCACAGAACAGGACAATTGTAAAAATTTGGAAAAATATTTTGATTCGCCCTTGAACAAAATGTTCAGAACTTTTGACCAAACCAAAAAATTCTGACAAAATCAATTCCTACAAAATGTGTGTATGTATGTGTGCAGGTGTACATACAATTAGATTTTCTGCGTGTGTTTCTGTGTGTGAGAGCAAGCAAGTGCACGCACGCTTGAGAGTGTGAGAGCACCCCAGAGAGAGGGAGGGAGCACACACAAGAGAGGGAAGGGGAGAGAGAGATATGATTGCGAGGAATTTTTTTCCTTTTCTAATAAGCAATCTGCTGAAAATAGAAACAACTGCAAATTCATTTTTGCTGAATTTGTCCTTCTCAGTAGGAAACAAAAAATGCCCTGGACAAAAATATCCACAGCTACAGTGAATTTGAATTAAGCACAAATGGTGTCTTTTTCAAAAAGACACTTTGCATCTCGTTTTATGGGCCTGTTGCCTCATATGTCAATAATGAAACTGGATACCACAGACCATTGATTTCACTAGGTCTACTCATGTGAATTACGAGATGAGCCGTTGGTCCCAAAGGCACTTAAGTATTCAGCCATACTTATGCCCTGGCACTAATGTACCCTATAGTCTCACATCAGACTTTTTTTTTCCAGAAGGTGTGAGAAAGTGCTGCCTCAATTTGCTAATTTTGTGATTACTGTCATTTCCCAAATAAAGGTTGCGGCTAAATTCTGCTCTGCATAACTTGGATGTAAACGTATAATATCTCCACGGAAATCAGTAGCTGGTATGAAGGGAAGTCAAGTTCAGTCTTAAAAGTTTTGGCTGTTTTTTTTTTTTTCAGTAATAGTGCTCTAGGAAACTACACCAAGGATTTATGAGCAGATCTTATTAAGCTTCTCCAAGCACTTATTCCAAAGCCATGCTGAAAATCCTACAGGACAATGACTGTGCTTTATGGAGTAAGAGTCCTAGCCCTCCTTCTAGTCCCCCACATCAAGCCTCATAATATCCCCATGGAGGGGGACGACCACCAAACACGGCCACCTGCTGTTATCTCATTAGCCTCCTTCTAGACAGATAAACTCTCCTCAGAGCCCAATTCCTGGTTTTTCAGCAAGTCTCCTGCTTCACTCTCCAGAGAAGCTGGAACCAGCCTTTGCTGTCTAAGATGTTTCAGTCTTCTCATAATACAACAAATGAAATCAGGCAGGGATTCCACGATCACAAACCTCAATAATTTACTAATGGATGTACTGAACATAAACCTCTCTAGAAGATGATGTCTTTCAAAATTATGAATAGCAAGAATTTCCACATGTAAAAACATGACAAGAGTCTCTTTTCCAACTAAATACCTTCTCAAAAATATGAAGTCAGATACTGAATTATAAAACTATTTCTCCCCAACAGAACCTTTACAGAGACAGATGACTACCCTCTGGTTATCCATGAGTCTACTAATAAAAGGCACAAATGTCTATTCTAGTAAAAACACCCACTCATAGCCAGCAATATGTTGTCTAAAGAAGGCAATTATAAGTACCAGCTTCATTTAGATGATGTGATTGTAATGAAGCAGAATTCCAATACATTTTTTAAATCAATAGCTCCTTCACATTCACTCTACATGTATTTAGAAGTTAGCATTATTCACTCCTTGTTACTGAAACCGATCCGACTGCAAATGCATTTTGTGCAGATCTCACCTCAACCCCAGAAGTACAGTCCCCAGGTTTTCTTATTTTTATGACAGAGCTTGTGCATTTTATAGAAAATAGGCCCCCCCCAGCACTTCCACTCCAGTCATTCCCAACCACAAGAATACTAAACAGTGCGTGTTTGACCAGGAAAGCTCAAGTACTAGTTTCTGCTCAGCAAAACATAGTAAAATCACCCTGTGGTCTTTGGTAACAATTAACTGAGAACCAGTCTAGCATATTTATAACATATGTTCCTACACCTAGTGAATTCTACCCAAAGGAGTGTTAGTTTGTAGCCAAAGAAATTTTGGGTTTGATATAAGCAATCCTCATGTTATTACAGCATTGCCCCAAGAAGATAAAATGCCACTGTTTCATACCTTGAATTTCACCTGATTCAGCTTGGGGAATGGATCCATCAAGAGGTCGAGACAAGGATCTACATGCTTCCTCTGTGAAGAGGCTAGTAGGGAAGTATTGGTCCATACTGACTTAAGCTTGTCAATGTGTCTCTCCACTGATGAAGAGAATAACAAAACGAGGTAATAGAAGCCCTTAGCAAGCTAGTGTAAAGCCTCTGCTCAAGAAACCATGACTTAGATGACCTGACCAAATCTTCAGGTGTTAACTCTTTGCTTTTCCAGGACCAGGGTTTGTTCATTGTAAAAGCAAATTCTGCAAAATTGCTCTCTTAAAGAGAGATTTTTAATGTAAGGCAGGTGGTGGGTTGATACGGTGATTGTTAACTGAGTAAGTTTTTTTCCAGTCTGGTTGATTTTCCTAGCCTATTTCCTATGACTGGATATTTAATTCATGATATATTTTAATTCTGTTCGTGAAATTTGTTAAAAAAGAAAATGAGGTCAAACAGTTAATTAGTTGAGTAATCTGGATGACTCAAATGGCTTGCTAATTACAAGTTAGTCTAATGCATCACTTTGTGTTTTTGCTACCACCTGCCATTCTTTTACAAGGAAACAATGCTTCCTAGTCATCTTGGGAGACATTAGTTTTTTATTGCAAGAACATGTATTAGATCATACCTACTAAAAAAGAGTATAACCTGCGCTGTCGTGCACTCTCTCATGCAACGTGTAATGTTGAAGGTTCATGCTGACCTGTAATCAGTCACTACAGATTTAGGTCTTCATCCAACAGCAAGCCCTATATAGGTTGATTATTTCACCTGCTGCACTCAGCAGAAGGGCCTAATTCTGCTTTCAGAGTTGCACACACAAGTGTCTTTGATTTCAGCAAACAATCTCTGGGTATACCAACAGCACAATTGGATCTAATTTTCCATTTACACAGCTGTCATGCTTTATTGGAATTGGTACCTATACCAACTGAGTAAAACGGTACCTTTTTAAGCACATGAAAATTTCTGATCACATTTTTTAGAAGAATATTTTCCATTTTTTTGTGTGAATACATATGTGGCTGCTGTTACACAACCATAGTAGAATTATCTTTCCATAGGAAACCAGATTTGCTATATGACATGCATTACCTTTCCATTACAAAGCACTATTTAAACACATTAGAGAATTAATTCTTTTTGCTGTAGCATTAGCTCAAGCAAACGTAGACTTGTGTTTTCTCTAGAAATCTATTATCACCAACTGATATCAAGGGAGATTTTGTTAATATCTGCTGACAGCATCTTTAACGTTCCCTAGAAGCATGCCTCATATAAATTCATCCTTCGAACAAAAAAACCAAGCAGTTTCCATCACATTACAAAAAAATTGACATTTGGGATATAATTTGTGACCTAGCACTAGTGGCAGGTGGAATGCATTTTGTGATTCCACATGAACCAAAGCTGCAAAATCATCGTCAATAATTAATCAGTTTAGGCTATACATAAAGATGTCCATAGCGGTAGCCTGTGTAAGACCGAATTTTCTGCTTGCATCAGATGAAACAGAGAAATCTTAGCAGTTTAAGCTTACTACGTTATTTCATCGTTACGACATCTTCAATGACTTCCAACAAGAGCAAGTTGGATGCAGCCCTGCCTTAGAGGAAGCACAGCCCTCGCGCTCAATGGGAGCAGTGCCCAATACGCAAAGGTCGCAATCAGCTCCTGTCCATCCTGTCTGTTGCCTTCTCCGAAACAATTATTTTCCAAGATTGCCCAGGGAACAAAGTATCACCATATAAACATCTATTTTCCTCTCTTTTTCTCATGATTAGAGATGGTTTCATAACAAAGGCCAAGCGTTGTTTGCAAGCATTGCCAGTAACTTAATGAAACAAGTAAAACTCAGTAAGGACAGTAAATGGCTTACTGGCAGGATATAAACCCAGTTTCTATTAGTAGGATAGAAAAATGAAACGCATCAAAACTAATGCGAAGCCCCCGATTAATCGAGGATACCTTGAGATTAGAAGGCATGTTATGTCAAATAGAGGCTGTACACTAATTTTGTACAGATGATCATTTTAATACATGTTGTAAAAGAACAATCTAAAAGCAGCTTAAGGCTTTTATTAAAATGGATCACGAAATGCTCCTTATCTTTCAGTCAATAATCTCTTGCACATAGGAATATAAGGCATACCAGCATGAGCCTCCTAACTAGAGATACACGGGAAAGAGGCTCCTGAGGTTTTATGAAGTGTAGCCTAATATTCCAGGGCAATAAAATACCAATGGCCGAGGCAAACCACTTCTCCTGACACCAGCAAACAAAAGAACGCAGTGCCCGCTTCCTGATAAACAACTACTTTCATAACACAGCTCATGGGGGGGGG
>NW_009598795.1:52649-52952 GCF_000690535.1 Cariama cristata
ACTGCTTCCATAGTAAAAGAGACACAAAGTTCAATTATTACTTGCCAGTTACGAAGACAACACAAATTAGTTGCATCTTAAAAATCTCTCCTAAAAACAACTTTCCTGGGAGCAAAAGAATCAGCACCTGTGCATTTAACTGTTCTTAATTAAACTTCAGTGAAGTTAAAAGCAGGGTGCAACGGCCATTTACTACTTCAGAAGCAGCTACGCTTGCCATAAAGGGTAAAACAAAGAAACTCTTCCACTCTACTCACTGAGAACTTATTTCAATTACACAGTTACCCCAGTTTTCATCTCCTT
>NW_009598796.1:0-287 GCF_000690535.1 Cariama cristata
TTTTTTGGTAGGTAACAGCAACCTTTTCCTCCACCTACAATTTGGACTTTGTATCTGACACAAGAACGTTTCCTTGCATAGAACAAACACTGGCTCCTTTGCAACTGCTCATCAGCTGTGGGATTTCTGTGCAGAGGTGAACTGATGTGGCGAGGATACTGCTATGTGCCTGCTGCTGTTAGCAAATCTCACCTTGAATCAAGCTGAGACATTTCTCAAGGCTTTGCCTTTTCACAAGCGAAGATTTTCTCCCAAGACTTCAGTAGCAAAGTAAGAACATGAAACCA
>NW_009598796.1:306-4435 GCF_000690535.1 Cariama cristata
AACATTGGCTGTTTATGATTCTCTTCTCTAAGTCCTCCTTTCTTGGACTCTGCCATCTTTATGTGCTAAGTAACAAAATGCCCTACTCTTCTCTATATAAAATCAACTGTTTCGTGTTTTCTAGGTCAATTCAGATATTTTTATTGATTATATCTGTGACCCCTTAACAATGACACTATTTGCAGAAAGCAAAGTGGAACATGTGCAAATAAAAGTAATCTTTTTAAGTAAAGCAATTCCAAAGAAAAAGGTACATGCTGTTCCATTTATTGAAGATTTATTTTTAATGTAGCTCATTGGTATTTATTTGAATTAGACTGATGTGGCAAAAATCTAGACAAACTGTGAAATATGATAACTATTATAGTCCTTATTAATATTTCATATTTTAATGTGTAGCTACAGTCACAAATACACAACAAAAATATAATTCTTTCATTCAGCTCGCACAGCTTGTATTATTTTCATGAAAACTAGATTCTCATTATATTTGCTGGTTTTAATCAGTAATGTGATTTCCCTCTCTGTGCCAGGCAGTTTGTTGAAAATGAGGCATTTCGTGGAGAACTCTCTGTTATAATGTTTTAGAATCAAAACTCCTTACCTTAATTTCATAGAGAATGATTACTCAAACTTATTTCCAGAAATAGTCTGGCAAAAGTCTGTCTTTTCATATGTCAGTATCAGTAAGAAATTACATTTCCACACCAACTCCATACCTCAGTGTGTAACTTAACATTTGAACCGAAAGGTATTAAATTGTGTGCAATAAGAAAAACAAGCAAAGGCACCTATAGGAAGAATATACTCAGGGGCAAAGATTTCCTTAAAGACTAAACTGAAAATCTTTCTCCTGAATATTGCTGAAGTAATGTTGTACCATTAAAATTACATGCAAAACTATCTTATTTTGCGATCTTTAAGCATATGTCAAATTCCTACCCAAGGAATGTGTGTTAAAAATGTGCTTTGGGCAAGCAGAAGACAATATTAAATACTGCAAAATGAAATCTAATTTTAGAAAATATGCTAAAATACTTGACTAAAATGTCTGCATTTGTTTGTGTTACAGGTCATAACATAAGGTGTTCCCATCTTCAAGAGAAGGCTCCTCCATCAGAACTGAGAACCAGACCAAAGGTTTGGAAGCAGCAAGAGGTGTTACCTGCACCCCCGGGGCTGTACCAGGGCTACCAGGGAGGTGCGATCCTCCACCCTCGCCTTCCCAGAGGGGAGCTGCTTTTACACTGATGGGCTTTTGTTTGTAACTGGCCACTGAGAAATGCACCTCTCCTCCCTATGTCCAAGGACGTAATGAGGCGGGATATCTTACAGTGCCTGTTTATGAAGCTGAACTCATGAATTTGTCTAACTCCTGTTTTGACTCTGAGGACATTTGTTGCCTCCACTGCAAATCTGTGTGGCAAAGAAGTCCAGAAGTTTGCTATCTACTCTACCTTCCCTTATGTGTTTTAAAACGGTTTCTGCTGATTTGTTGGATTGCCCTCTCATTCTCAGATTGTGGGATTTAGTGAGTAATAGTTCTGAAAGCACATTATCCACTGCATTCATGATTTTGTAGATCTCTTATGTATGATATCACAACTCAAAACTGTTCGATTTGTGCAGTTCAAAGTAGAAGCAAAGACAAGCAATTTTTATTAGGATTTTGAATGATTTAATGAAAGGTAAGAATCTTTTTTTTTTTTCAAAAATTATTTTGCCTTTCCTACACTACTTTCAAAACCAGAAGAAATTGAAGCCCACTAAAGGTATTTACACTGCAAAGGAAAGGACATTCCACGAAAGACCTTTGTGAACAATGACAATGGGAGGAGGGTATGTGTGTGAGTGGCACACAATCTTTATTGAATATTGAAGCAAATATTTCTGTTTGCAGAATCCATAAATAAAAATAAATTGTATGTGGTTTGGATAACAGCCAAGGACCCAGCATTGTGAGTGCCATAGGTTATAACCAGCTCTGACACCATTACCACCTTCATAAATAGGACATAAATCAAGATGTATTCAGATGACATTATTTTCTGCAAAGCAGTACTTTTAATAACCACTCCATAGTAATTTAAGATTATCATATTACTGCATGGAATACAAACAGGTAAAATAATCACTCTCTGAAGATGAAAGAAATGGAAGACTATGCTAGTTCAAGTTAGTTTTTCCTCTTCACTATATATTGCTACTCCTGTTAAGTTTGTTTCTGGCAGATGTAAGTAGCTCACCAGAGTAACTACTACATTTCCAGGACAGCTCTGCATACACCAAGTTCTCTTGAAAATCTAGGCCTAATTATGAATTTTATGCATTTAGAAATTTAGTAGTGACCAATTTGGAGAATATACCTTTTTAACAGTAATGAAGAGAGTAATACAGATTGTATCTAAAAGTGGGAAAGTAGTGTGCATGTGCCAGTTGCCCAACGTACAAAATCAGTATTTGCCTACAATTTTGTTTCAGATGTTAGATATCTCCTAAGGATAGCATAAAAAACTTGGTAATAGATGATCACTTTAGTGACTGCTGGGAAATGAAAGACATTTTATGGCAACTGCTATAGCTGCTCCAATACACTTTAATCTCTACTGACCTGAAATACAGCTGGTACTTCAGAGCAAACAAAAGAGGCTTATGGAGGACCAAGGATCAAATTTCTTGCTGTTCTGCATCTTGTGTCTTCATTTACCATTATGAAAAGAGGAATAAATCAGCTGCTTTTCAGATCTGATTGTACTATATAGCACTTTACAAAAAGATGAAGGATGACACAGGTAGGAAGACAATGGAGAATATGCCCACAGGGACTTATGTTTGTACCGTTATGCATTTGGTTTTTTGAGCACTCATGATTTTCTCTTTGGACAGAACGGTGCTTAGGGAAAACACTTTATGCACAGTGTAAGGGAAACCAATACATTATTTAACAATTCTGTGTTGGCATGTGCTGATTCTTGCTTGCAAAAATATGCCATATACTGGGAAACTAAATAATTTAGGATGGCTATCCTGTTCCCATACACACATAAAATATACAAAATAGGAAATCTGTGTTTGCTGCCATTGTCAGTAAAAATCAATAAATGAGATTTTCAGTGATGTGTGGAGGCTATGGGGCAGAAAACTAAACAGAGTTATGAACACTGAAGTAACAAAGTTTTGCAGTGCATAGCATATGGTAATCAGTAGATTAATAGATAAGTAATACTACTGACACCACTGGATCCTCATCCTGAATTTTTCAAAAGTGCTGTATGTGAGTGTGTACCGTAAGTGTTTATGGGAAAAACAAAATCTATACAAGCTATACCATTCTGTGTTTCTATAACAAATGACAGAATGTTCAAACTCCCAATATTGCTTATATGTTAGCTGCTAGAAAGTGATATTACCATTTCAGCTGCTGCAAATTTAAGTTATTAAATGTCATCCCTGCATTGGTACACAAAACAAAGTATGACAGACGTGTAAGTGTCAAACAGGATTTGTGTAGTCTATTGGTAATCTGTTTTGAGGTATAGCAGTGTGTTTCACTTGTAGCTGTGAGTCACACTGTAAGCCAGATTGTAAAACACCAGCATTCAAATGCGTTCTACGTTTCAGGGGGTTGTTGTGGTTCATAATACTAGTGATTCAAGACACTCAGTGCCTTTGTACTCCAAGAGGACTGCTAGTTGCTATGAGATGAGACAAATTTTCAAAATCATAGAATCATAGAATCATAGAATCATTATGGTTGGAAGAAATCTCAAAGATCATCAAGTCCAACCATATACCTGATGCCACCATGCCCGCTAAACCCACTGAACCATGTCTTGAAGCGCCACATCTAAACGTTTTTTGAACACCTCCAGGGATGGTGATTCCACCACCTCCCTGGGGAGCCTGTTCCAATGCCTAACGCAGTGAAGAAGTTCTTCCTAATGTCCAGCCTAAACCTCCCCTGGTGCAACTTGAGACCATTTCCTCTTGTCCTAATCATAATCCTAATCCTAAACCTAATCCTGCTCACAGATTCATAAACTCCTATTGACCACGCAGTGCTGCCCCTTCCTCTGGGCAAGTTTGTTCAGGCATCTCCAAGTGTGCACAAAGAGCCTCTGCAAGCAGG
>NW_009598796.1:4455-20837 GCF_000690535.1 Cariama cristata
CCAACACACTCAAAAGACAGCTAGGGTCTAACCAGCCAGACGAGTTGAACACCAGTGTTGCCACCATCCCTTGAGGGACAGAGGAAAGGCTGCTGTCTTCTATCAACACCAACACAGTAGTAATACCAGTGACCGAACCAGTGAACAGCTTGACCTGACGATCCCACAGCTCTTGACTCACTGTCCTTTTTCGCCTTTAGGATTTTATAGCTTTCCATGTCTTCTTCCTCTTGAATCCTTGAGCAACCAGTCACCCAATGTCAAAAACCTACGTTTCCCCATAATTTTACCTTTCTTATTTTTCAGTGAGTTTCACTGCAGGTCTTTCACAACCTAGAGATTTTCTTAGGCATCTTTGCCAAGCTCCCGGCTGTAGGAGAGAGCGTGGTGGGGCTGGACAAGGAGGGGCCTGTGCCCTATAAGGCAGGGGAGTTATTATTTCACTGCTACCGTTCAGGTTGTTGTTCTATGCTGTTCAGATACTGCAAGGTGCTCCTCCACAGGGGAAGTTCAGGTTAGACATTAGGAGGCCTTTCTTCACAGAAAGGGTCGTTAAGCATTGGAATGGGCTGCCGAGGGAGGTGGTGGAGTCACCATCCCTGGAGGTGTTTAAGAAAAGATTGGACGTAGCACTTAGTGCAGTGGTCTAGTTGACATGGTGGTGTCAGGGCAAAGGTTGGACATGATGATCCCAGAGGTCTCTTCCAACCAAATTGATTCTGTGATCTGTGATTCTGTCAGCTTTACAGGTTAGTGGCATTGCAGAGGCAGGGATTCACAGGCATTGCTTTTTCTCATGTCCACCTGAGTGTTTAACATGGCAGTTCCTAGACTTAAAATTTCCAAGCTAAAGGCAGAATTGATTGACCCTCATGCTTTCACACTGGACTAGGAGAAGTGAACATTTTTAACCAGAAAAGATGTTTTCATTGTTGGATGAACAGATGACATTTCCAGTGCTTTTAATGGAGAAATAATAGCAGATCTAGCAAAATCTTTCAAACCAGTAGAGCTGTATGTTGATGATATTGCATCATGTTTTTCTGGAAACTGTATTTTGGTATGAAGATTTTAAAGGATTTTAAATTAACATATATATTGCGAAGTATGGTAAAGAATTAAAACATAATACATGTTTACAATTAAAGATAAGCATGCGCAATTTACCTAGTAAGTGCAACAATATGAATCAGCCTGCCAACAATCAGAAAATCTTCTCTTCAATCAGAGTGTGAAGATACTAAATTCCTTCTTCCTACAAATGAAGACAATGTAGACCTTTGATAGGGCTGGTACAGCTTTCCTCCCCACAGCCAGTATTTCCATTCTGTACTGTAGTGGGGGTTTCTAAACAGAACGGGAAGTGAACTTCAAGTGAAGATTCAAATGCGAACATTATTGTTATTCTCAAGTCATTGAGGAAACACTCAAACTGTAGTTTGCTTAAATGAACTAGATGGTTGCACTGTTTGAACTGTATTCACCTCTTTATGATGCTCACTAGCTAGAGTATCCATGGGGTAATGTCTCCTTAATCATTTGCTTCAAGATAACAAATATTCTACTTTGCAGTGTAAAACAGAAATAAAATAAAACCTGAAATAGGTGATTTTGAGGTCACAATTGTCAAACTGAAAAATGTCTGACATATTTGTTGGGTAGCAGGAAAAAGAGGGTACAGATCTCTTGCCAAGCAGAAAAGATAATGAATAGTGAAACATAGTGATGATTGTCACTCAAATAGTTTCCAATAATGAGATTCAGCCTGTGTGTTCCTAGCAACAGATGCTCTCAAAGCCCCTGTCACGAATGACCTTTAAGCACAGTATTTGTTGCAAAGAACCACAATATTAACTGTCTCTTCACAGATTCAGATATCCCACATAATGCTTATGTTCTGCAGAACACTCTTTGAGATCCCAGGTTTTATTTCTTCAAATCTTCCTCGCCACTCCCCCTTCCCCTCGCCCTGCCCCCCTAAGGACTGTAAGAAAATAAACAGGATGTAGCATGAGAAAAGGTTTGCTGTTATGGTGGAGTACAAGCACTAATGTTTGTCCCATTATCTGGAGAAAAAAGGCTATGCAAAACATCATGGGCAGCTATGTAGCAGGTATGGCTTTAAAGATTTTTTTGCCATTAGCATCATTCAGCCATTTAAGTACCAGTGAAAAGGGTTTCTGTTTAACCCTTAAAGTTGAAGATTCTTTCCTGCTGCAACAAAGGCCAACAAAATGGATGAAAAATACAATAGATATAATAGAAACTTTTTTCCTCTGCCAGACCTCCATCTAGAAATTCAAGATAATTAACACAGGAACAGAGAAAGGCTCTTTCTACTCACCCTCTTCCTACCCCTCCACCCTCTTCCTTCTTAGAGTGGAGAAGGTGCCAGAAAACAAGGAGAGAGGACGTCACATCAAATTCAAAGCCTGCTCCTGAGTTTCTGGCCCCCCCAAACACTATTGCAGGCTAAACTGAGACCCAAACATCCTTCATTTTCTGATTTAAAATTCAGATACAAGTTTAATGTGCAGACTGCTGATGTGACATCCCTTGCAGAGATGAAATAGGGGAAAGCGCTGTCAAGGTGGTCATGCTGTCTGTTTTGAGTTAAAGGAATTCCTTGAATTCAGTGCGGTGTCTGCTCTGCCCAGAAATCCCAAGTCAGGTTTGTAGCCTGTCCTCCCCCTCCTAGCAGTGCCTGGGCCGAGACCTCTTGGGGACACATCAGGCTGAGCCACTGCTGGTCACCTGCAGCAGTCCCACCAGTGGACACCCACAGGAGCCCCCCATCACAGGTCACCCACGGGAGTCCCACCACCAGCCACCCCCAGGAGTCCCACTGCCCTGGTCACCCACGGGAGTCCCACCACCGGTCAGTGAGCGGCACCCCTGTGCTGCACTCCCTCCTCCTGCCCCTTCCTACCAAGAGCTGGCCCCAGCACCCAACATCTCCCTCTCACAAGCACCAGCAACCTCCCCAATGAGAAACCAGTACCTGCCGTCTCACAGAGAAATGGCAGGAGGAGAAGGAAGAGGAGGAGGAGGATGAAAAGCCCAATTCGAGTTTTCCTTGTGTGGTGCAGCCCCCTCTCTGTATGGGAAGTGACAAATGACAGTATCATCTCCCTGCTAAGACTTCATTTAAATGGATACTGAAACTCCTGGTCCAGTTTCTGCTTTTTCCCCACCTTAAAAAATCAAGTCAATTAAGTAAATTTACTTAAATAAGTATACTTCAATTTAAAGCAACATTTTCTTTCTATCTTATAAAGTTCCAGATATTTTAGACAAACCCCATTTCCAGACTCATTCACATGAGCTGTCCTAGTGATTTTTTACATTCTTCATACTACTAAGGATTTAGTTGAGAGTGTTTTTGAACAAAGCTATAGTATTTATGCTCATTTTCAACTATCTAATTTCCTTTCCTTTTTTTTCTCTAAGAAAACTTCCCCAAAAATACAATCAAATTTCAGAATTCTTTTCACCTCCTTTCCAACACTTCTTCTCCTTCCTTCATGTGCCCTGAAGAATATCATGAACTTCTGTGGATTTGTATGGAATTAATTGCATATATTGTATTACAGACACAATTTCTGCACTGGATAAAGTCCTCTAGCTAGGAGTACTACCATTTTTTAACCGTATTTGTTTATCCCGAGGAGTTACTGTCGTGTATATAATCATACTCTGTTGCCAGAGCTAGTATTCCATAAATTACAAAACTCTAATTGGACACAAACAACTCTGTTGTGTATAAAAATGAAAATAGTAGCGCTATCAAGGAAACAATGAAGGGACAGACAGATAAGTGAATCAAAAAAATTCTCCAACAACCCTTTTTAATCTCTCCACCTGCTTTTGTCTGGGTGGTGGCCAAATGGAAAAATGAAACAAGCTTTATGATTTATTATTTTGGATTCTTGTATAGGGGCTGTAGAAGTAACAGGAATATTTATTAATGTTTGCAAAGAGTGTAATTTATTATTGATTTTTTTTCTCAACTGTGTTTAGCTACTGGCATGTGGAGACTATGAAAATGTAAGAAATATTTATGATATTTATTACTTCAAGAGCTACAACTGCAACATTCTTTTGGCATACATAGTCTACTGAATTAATTCTTTCTTCTGTTTGGTTGTTAATTGGAATTTATGTTATTGTTGTGAAACCTCACATATTCTCATTTTATCAACAGCAACTTAGATTAATACTACAAAAATGCAGATACTCTGTGCAAAGATCCATGCTTGACAAATTCATCAAGAAAAGAGTTTCCTATTAGTAGTGTTCTGTATTTTGAACCGGCATTAGCTAAACGGATTTTGTATTTACATATCTGAAATGAAGCACCAAAGGATAAACTCACGAAGTTTATTTCAGTTGCTAAAATTATCAAGGAAGCAGGAAATAACTGAAAAAGAATGTGTGTCGAACTCCTTGGAAATAGTGATTTAAAAATTAACACAGATAGCTAGGACATCTCAAGATTAACAGCACTGAAAAACAGAGAAAGAGGGAAGAGAATAAACACCTTCACAAAGGCGGATCCGTAACAGAGGATGACGTGCGTAGTGTCAGAAGGTAAATGCTCTGCCCAGCGAGGACCAGGCAGGACGGGCAGAGGCGGACTGCGCTGCTGACCCCATCAACGTGTTCGCCCTCTCAGGACAAGCCGGGCTGTCGGCAGTCTGCTGCCTGCAGGGACACCTAAGCCAGCCAACAGAACAAAATACTTGTGGGGTTTTTTTTCTTTTTCCACTCTGATTTTAGCTCTGAAGCCCTGAGCCCATGGAAGATCCCTTCTTTGCACCAAGGAGGACCTCCTGGATTGATGTGTATATATATTGTTCGTCAGCTTATTGCTTTCTCTTAACTTTTGGGTGTTAATAAATTAAAGACAGTTCTGCAGCTATGGGAACAATGGAAGAAATAGAAAATAGGTTTAACAGAAAGAATCAAGGTGCTCAAGTGGTTTTGTTAATCAAAGAGACTGTCACAGAATTATGATCTTGACAGTGAGGATAGTGACCATAATGGGATTTAACACAGACAGCACTGGATTTTCCCTCAATGTTCATTTAAAAAAATGTTTTTCATAAAAGTCTTTACCTGAAAGAAGGAAAACAAAATTCGGGGAAGTTCTATGTCCTGTGCGACAGAGGATCATCACAACTGCTTTACATTATCTGCCCTTTATACATTATGAATCACCATAATGTTTGAATACTTTATTTCCCTCATGGTTTGGGAATTGAGAGGATGTGCACCTTTGCCCTTGGGTTTGTTATTTCATACTTCTGCCTCCCATTTGCATGTATATTTTCATTTTATTTGCTCCTGTCAGTTCTTTACACAGGAAACAAGTCTATTTGAAGGAATGCAAAATGGTAGCCTGGCCAATTCTAAAGTGAACTGTGTCGTGATACCAGTTAAATAATGCATGAATGGATCCACGCTAGCCATAATTCACTGCTAGTGCTATTTACTTCTTTATCATGTGTCAGTTCCCTTTCCTGTCAGGATATCAAATGGCTACAAAGTGCAGCGTGCTGTTTTCCTTATCTTTGAGCTAAATGTTCCATTATACCACATTTTAGGCTTTTAAGATTGCATAATGAAGCACACATAAAATCTGAAGTGATCTTGAGTAGTATGTCCGTGATGCAGTAAGTTAAAAAGTGATACAGCACCAGGATTGAGTGTTATGCCACTGAGGTATCTGACTGGTAGAAAGGAGCATGACTTTTATCATTTGGTCATTAGAATAGCAGATACTGTGCTGTTGGTTTACTATAGGATTTCAGGGAGATTTATATACATCCATTGACATCTAGAGTTCAAGGAACTTAATTGGGCTGAGTTAAGTGTCTTTGCAAATCTGGGATTCACCACTAGAAACTGTTTTCTGGCTTAAGCCACCGTGTGTGCTTGCTCTAAATCCTTTGGGCTTAACCTTTGAATTTTTACAGCACGAGAAGGTTAATCTCTTTTTCTTCTAATATTCTTCCTTAAATGGGAAATGCTACATTGAAGATGTGGCATACTTTTAATCTCGTTGTTCTTTTGGATGTCAGCATCAGATCTGAAACTCTACATTTTTTAATCAGACTGGCTCATGCAGCATTAGCGTAGCTATGAAAGAACTGACTTCTTTTGTGGAACAAGTGGAGTAAGAAATGGATTCACTGCCTAAGATGCCTTCCAGAAACATGTATTTGTGTTGCCAGCTTTAGATCCTATTTTTTATATTTTGTATTTCAACTAACAATGACATATCTATTATATCATTGTTCTTAAAATAAACAATCTAATAATAAGTGTTCCTCCACAGTATGACACCAAACAGATGCTTGAAAGAACAGCAGCGATTCAAATAAAAACAAAATATAAATCTTAAAAGGTCACATCACTTCCTGATATTTTAGGTGTCAAAATTCAACTGAGCATAAATATTAAAACTTAAATGTGTCAGCTGTTAGAAAAACTCCCAGAACCTGCAAAAATATCTGAGTCGCTTAACCATTTCTGACTATGCAATGAACTACAGTACGCATCAAAAAATTGTACTGAAAATTATTATTACTTTTGAACTGAATTTCATCTGGGATATACAGATTCGTTCTGACAAAAAAAACAGTGATTAAAAAAAAATCTCATTAAAAAATGACTTTTTAAAATGCATTGTTCTTTACAAATCCTAAAGCTACAACTGTGTACCATACAGGTACCTGCAGGCACCGCAGCTGACGTGGGGCTCTGGTTCCAGTGTGGGCCTCCGAGGTACCACCATAATTTCCTATAAAACATTTACTTCTTCTGCCCTGTCCCCTCTAAATCCACAAAATCTGCTTTTACCTTATGGTCCGCCCTAAATCAACACATCCTTTCTCTTTTTGCTTTGCTGACCTCTCAGCAGGATTAATTAGCTAAGGTGCATCAGCAGAGCAGAGCCGAGGGCAGTATATCTTACTGCCTCATGTAGGCTCACCCCTTCAGATGTTGGCTTTACGATCTAGTTAATAAAATACTTAAACACCTCATTTTTATGCCCATAGGGATCATGATTTTAATCACAGGCATAAAGTGTTACTTGGACAGAACAAACCAGAGACAGACGAGTGGGTTCACGTGCAGGCTGCCTTTCCCAGATGTGCGACAGGGGATGGCTGGAGGGCAGTGCCTGCGCCGGCAGGCAGCCACACACCGGCAGTGGGCAGCCGGGATTTGTCCTGCGGTACCTTGGTGCTGAGGCCCGAGACAGAGCATCTGCGGACAGTGTTCAAGGTGTTAACAACCCGAGGAGCTGCCGTCCCAAACAAGACCAATGCTGTTGGGGACAGGTCATTGCACTGGGTTCTTGACTCTGTTTTTTCACACACACAAGAATATTCTGATTATTTCCCTCCATTAGTCCTAACACTGTTGAAAGCCATCTTACATCACAGTAAAATTAGTCTTCACTCACTTCTTTAGATTTTTATTTCTTGTTGGGAAGTATAGCCCACCTAGTCTCAAGGTAGTAGAGGCTTGCAGTATCCTGATAAAGTGAGCCTCAGAAAATACAAACCACAGGGACAGCTAGGATATAATACTTTCTAGGTTTTCACTTGAAGAAAACAGAGTCACAGATTTCTGAAGAGGAGGCAAATATAAATGAAAGCAGAATACCTTGGGACACCAAGCTCATTTTCAACTTCTCTCCTGTTACAAAAGACTATACAGCTACAGGATCAAAAAATAAACCCAGTGATCAGGGTGATCAGAAGCAGGAGCAACTCGATCTCCCTGTTGCATTGACCGGGCAGCTGCTGTGAATTCGCCGCAGCCTCCAGCCATCGCCTGTGCCCGAAGCAGGCTCTGCTCTGAGACGCACGGGTTTGGGAACTCAGAGTACTGGAATTTTAGCTTTAATGTCCACAGATATAATCGCAAACCCTTTACATGAGTACCATTTGAGCTAATCCATTAGCCTTGCCCAAATTAGCCTAGCTGTTTATAAGATATTAAACACACTACAAAGCCTAACATCTTTTGTTATGCTCTATAATCAGAGCACCTGTTTAAAAGCCCACTGCAGCTGTACTTCCAGAAGATTACAGGCCATTAGGCAAGTTATGCAGTACCTTATTTTTATGACCCAATCTCTCTTCCTCTTTCACATTTGAATTTTAGAACCATAAAAATGAGATTCTTCCTCCTCCATACACCTTCCCCAAGTCCTTTAGTGATTGAGATAAGGAGAGTAATATTAATATTTATACAATGCTCAGATCTAACTTTCAGTTGCTATGGTAAAATACTGTCATAAAATATTTCATTAACTTTTAATCCTATTTAACACCGGCCTTCCCTCTTGAGACTATACTGAAACTTTGAATACTCGTGAGACGTGATTTTGATGAGAGATTCTGAAATATTTGGGTTTTTTCTTGATTTATTAGAAAACAGAAGAGAAAAAGACCTTGGATTGGATGGAGTTTCCAAAATGTAAGTTTACAGTGCCATTCTAGCAGGCATCAAGCAACGCGTTAGCTATTTGAAGGATCACGGGAGAGATTCACACTCCCCTGGGGCAGCAGCAGGAGGGCAAAGGGGGTATCCTCACGTCTCTGAAAGGCCTCACTGTGCTGCTACTCAGGGACCAGACCCTCACTCCAGCTATTGATTCTTCTCAAGAACTTTAAAAAACAGTATTTCATAGGGAGAGTTACTATAACCTTCATTTAGTCCCAACCAGTATTTTCCTTGCACCTAACCAAAAGTCTGTATCAAATAGAGTACTACAGGATAGTTAAAATAATTCACAGCTCCTAGAGGTAGTCTAAACTAATTACCTCCAACTCAGTATGGCTCATGGGAGAACAGAAAAGACACATCACCTTACAGACGTGGGATAAGGTTATGATGCACATGGTGACATGTCACTGAAATAGCTTCTCCCAGCTCAGATGTTGCTTTTTTAAAGATTTATATAAAATTACAGCAATAGTGGAAGGTTAAGATTCTTTTGTTACCAGAGTTGCAGTCCGTTTCTGCAACTGATGGAAATCATTTTAACATATCGGCATGGGGCACCTCTTTGTGAAGAAAACCACTACAATCACAGAACAACATCATAATCCAAGTTATAAATAACGCCTAAGAAGTACTGTAAAGTACAAGCCGAGTCAGGGCTATTTGTGTGATTCCTCTGAGGCCGAGGGGTCAGTATGAGGCAGGTTAAGTATCTTAGTTTTCTCAAAGAGACCAGTGTGCAGTTGGTGCTGTCTCCTGCAATAGCTCTCTAGATAAATGCCCACAGTTGCAGACAGTAACCAACTCTATAAGGCATCAAAAAGCAACAGTCACCCTTAAGACAGTGATTTTTTTAAAAGTATGTCTCTACACTTCAATTCTCCCTGAAAGTCTGAAGAACCACCTAAACCTAGTGCTTCTCAGATATCAGCATGCCCATTTGTGATGCTTTGATTAGGAGTTATGTAGGATTTCCTAACAACTGAGCTCAAATGCAATCTCCAAATCACCAGAAGACGCTTACTCACTTAACTTCTTTGGGAATCTGGTGATCTGGACCAAAGTTCATAAATAATTGCATTATCACTAACACTTTCAGTTTGGTTTATTGTGTTTTTATTTTTGTTTTTAAATGAAAAATAGAAGCAAACTACATTCACTATTTTGTTTTATTTAAAGGCCTAAAAGGTGTTACAGTGGTATCTAGAGGCCATTCTCAGGTCTAATTATTCCTGCACATTCATTGCAGTGTTGATCCTTGAAGCTACACTTCCAAACCAGAAAAAATGGTATCAGAAATCACATTTTAGGTTGCAGACCATGAGCATTTGAAGCCACAAAGGCCAATCCCTCTCTTGTACGCATCAGGATGACAACTGAATAGACTTCTCTGTTTTAATTCAGTGATTATCTGCATGAACACAGATGTCTATCAATCTGTTGCTATATGCCTATCTATGAAAAAAAGTTTTAGTACGTGCTGCTGGAATTATCCACGTTATCCTTTCTGTGCTAGGGATGGAATTTTACATTTTGATGGGAAAGATATGAGAGTCATCAATTCTGTAACCTCAGGTAGTAATCTCTGCTCTCACAGATTACATATTGGGTATCTTCTACTTCCCATCACCTATCACATACATTAAAATCAGTGAAGTGGCAGACATTTTAAAACAAGGTCTACAGTAAGCTTTCCTAAGAAAACTAAGGAAAGGATACACTTTAATTCCTTCTTTACTGTGTCTTCAGGAAGATATATGTAAACAAAACCTTTAATTAGCTCTATTGCTTATTTTTGATATTTGCAGCAGTCTCTCTGAGTGTTATGCAAATTTCTGCTGAGTGAGACAGTCTACAAATAATCCAATTACAACACATTATCTATTTATTATGTCAGAATTTAGATTTATTATGCCTTGCTTGGCAACTGCTTCAATACTATGTAAATAGAAACAACAACCAAAACCAACCTCATACAACAACGAAAATCACTCCTGGTTTTTTTAGACAACAGCAAGATCATTAAGTGATAACAAAAGACAGTTACAACATAAATGCACACCATAACTACAATAATCATTAAGATAATTATTTCTCTATGTAAGAGTGAAAATAGCAGCACTCATTTATTGCTGTTGTATGTAAGCCACATGAAGGCCTGGGATTCATGAGGAAAATTAGCTTTCCATGTCCCATTTGATGATTTTGGTGGCTTTCTGCTACCTTTCCTAGGTCAGAAGGTGGAAGGAGAGATGGAAAGAACAAATGAGAACTTGCATGGTGCAGGAAGGTTTCAGGTGTCATAGGACATCATTTTTTGCTCTTATTTTATGAGCCTTACTAGCACACATTACTGAATGCAGCATACCAGGATTGACCTTAACCCCCTCCTTAGAAAGAACACAGTATTCTTTCCTCACAGATCATTGACCTACAATGAATTTCACCGCAATTTACCTATTCAGACAGGAAGTCTCTGACAAATGACCAATTTAACATTTCCTAGAACACATCTAGCTGGTATCTTTTAGCTGGATATACCCCCAACTTCAGGCATAGTTCATTAGCTGCTCTGAAGAAAGACTGCCTCACAGTGCTCTTTTTGGACATTCCATTAATTTCTGAAGTACCAAACTTCACTCCTCCCTAATTTTCAAATCACTTAGTGATTAAAAGTGAAGAAAGGGAAACAATACAGCAGTATAATACAGCCCAAACCGGACTTATCCCCAAAAGCTTTGATCCCCCCGTCCAGCTAACCCCCGCCGCACGACCTGGCGGGACTAGGCGGCCATTAGCTGCTAGAGGGGCAGTCACGTACCCGCTGCTCCTTTAAAGGCGCCCGGGCCAATCAGAATGACGGACGTTGCGGGAGCGGGAGCATAAAAGCGGGTAGCGCGCGGCCGTTCGGCGTGCCTGCCTGGCGCCGGCCGGGTAGGGGGTGCTCGGCGTCGGTTGTGTACCCCGAGGGGTGGGTGAGGGCCGTATGTGCCCGCTTGGCCCGCTTGGCGCTCGAGTTGGGGGTCAGTGTGTTAAAATGGCCTCGTCTGCAAAGGGCCCGCGTTAAAGGGTGAGGTTCTGGTTGTGCTTTCTCGTGCCGTTGCTCTGTGGAGGTGTCCTGAGGAGCCCGCCTGTCCCCGCGGGGCTGGGTGGTGTGCTAGCGGCAAGGGAGTGGGGCGCCTCAGGAGCTGCTGAGGGCATGCTTGCCCTAGTCCTGCTGTTGGGAACGCTTTCATCTTTTTTCTTTCTCACTGGTGTGACAGTAGTGTAATTGGTTTGGTAAGTCATACGTGAGTACAGCTTCTGTGAAAACATTCAACCAAAATCCAGGGGAGGGTGTCTAGTTTTTTAATGAATCTGTGAGTTTGTTATTCATATCAATTCTAGTGTTTACAGAAAGCTTGATGTTATGCTTCTAATTTAATGTTTAATATCTTCTATACCATTAAACTAGCAATTATAAAACTTTTATATCTCCATCACTCTCTTTTCATAACACTTGCTCATTAAAAGGTTGCCTTTGGATTAAACTAGCAATTATAAAACTTCTATATCTCCATCACTCTCTTTTTGTAACACTTGCTCATTAAAAGGTTGCCTTTGTACTTTTCTGCCCAGCCCTTTGAACCAATGTTGGTCATGATGCATACATAAGCTATGTAACTTTATGTAAAATGGTAATAAGCAGCAGTGCTAGCTTTCAGTCACATTCCTGGTATGCACAGTGCACACAGTATTACCTGGGTCCTGTTCCACAGCATCCACCACATAGCCTAAGCTTATACTCATTTTATTTTTTGTCCTCTCTAGAGGTTAGGTCATCTCAATGCTTACTGGTGAGTCCTTCCTGACTAGGAAGGTCAGCCTGGCGTTACGTTATGTGGAGATCATTAAAGTTCATGTCTTGAGTCAAGTCACGAGAAATGTAAAAGTGGAAAAGTGAGATCTCGACAAGCTTAATGGTCATGTGAAGCTACTGTGATGTATTAGTTTTTCCCCTAAAATAAAAGTTTTAAGTTGATAGTACTAACAGACCAAGTGACATAAACTGTCTCAAATTTACTCAAGTGGCAGTCAGAGCAGGGCCTTCTGAAGACCCTGTATATGTGCTGTCTCCCAAGTGCTTGTGAAGAGCAGCTTTGGACCAATGTTTTGGGGTTTCAGGAGGAAATGCAAGGCAATACCTGTATATGTAGACCAAGCTTGAGCCAGTGCATGGCTTTCTGGTGAGGGACCTCTGTGTATTTATGTAGTTAGGGTCAGAAAATACCAAGTAGCTATGATATAAAGGAAAAGGAGTTTTTTGCCAGTAAAGAAATATGAATTTTTGAAAACTGTCAACCTATCTTATTATCTGTAGTGGATCTTAGTTCAGTGTTACTTTTATTTGAATTATTTTATTTTAGCCTAGAGAAGGAGTGCAGGGATTATTACACACTGTGTTCATGATTTGCAATTTGGCATTTGCTTTGTGAACACAGCTAAGTGATATTTCAGTTCTTTGGTTGGATGGGTCCCTAATTAGAAGTTTGCAGGAAATACTTGTGAACACTTCATGTGTGTTGCATGTTCATCAGAGTATTTGCAGCTGTGTATTTGCATGAGTATTCATTAAGTTATCTTTACTTACATATAGTTCAGAAATAACTGATTGGTTTATTACTCACCTAAAGATAAAATTCATTAAATGGGATATGGATTCACTTATTCACCAGGTATTTACATATATTTGTCAAAATAGATTAAGAAATGTACCAGAGATGCCAATTACCCCTGTATGTTTCATGTTTAAGTCCCAGTTGATGGGCTGATTTCAATGTGTCCTTTGCAACATTGCTAAGCACTCTTAGAAACTCACTTTGAGTTGTTTCCTAAAATTCAGCCTTCCCTATTCTGATTTTATTTTGTTATTTTTCCAGTACCACAGTAAATAATGGTTATTGCCTGCATTAACATTCTTTGACTCTTTTGTGTGTTGTCATGCTTTTTCTTGGTAATTGCTTTATTTAATCTGTTTTGGTGAATTGCATGCTGTGGTTCTTTCACTGTGTTTTTTCTTTATAAAATTATTTTGTTAATCTCCATTTTCCGACTTTCTTTCTGGAAATGTAGTGTTCTAAAATGAAAACGGGATTTCACCACGGCATTTCCATATCCTTGCTTTCTCTTCTGCACCTTAAAAGGTGTCTAAAGCACCTTTTGTTTTTTCTCACTGTATCATTAATTTATGTCTGCATATATTATTCCTTTCTATCTTTCAATATCACATCTTGGATTTTCATCTTTCAGTTGTTTTCCTATCATGGTTTGTTTGCATTCTTTGATGCTCTTCCTTTAATTATTTTCTGAGAATTTTAATCTTGGGTACCCTTTGTGTTGTCTCTTTACTCTTGTGTTCAGAATTTTTAATTTAGTATCACCTGTGAATTGCATTAGTGCACTGAGAGGTTTATGTTTGTTATATAATGCAGTTATGAGAGCTTTGTACTTCTGGTGACTAGTGGATTTAAGTTTGTGTTTGAAACTGTATTTCAGTGGAGTCACTGTAGCTGGACTCTGGCAGCTGTAATATAACACCCTGTCCTGACTGTGGGTCTCATACTGAACCCAACTAGCTGTGGAGTTTCAGCTGGGAGTTTACGTTTTGCATGGGTGCGAAGCATGGGATGAGTCACTGTTGGCAGATTAAAGGAATACAGATGAATGACAATGCCAAATGGATTTCAACAGGAAGCCTCCGAGACTGGCGGTTGTGCCTGAACTGGTGGTTGCTACCTGTAGCTGATCTTATTAAGACTCTCAGAAGTTCCTGGTTTCATAACGGGAACTGGATTACTGAAGGAAAAAAGGCTTGATAAAGATTTAGCCACTCCTGAAATCAGGCAAATGAATGAACCCGGTTCTTTCATGTATGTGCCCATGGTGACGGCATCATATTTTCAGGCTAGTAAGACTGATGTGCTGGGCTTGCTGCATGATGGATGAGAGGGATGTAGGTCTTCAGACCCTTTGCCTGAACCTTCAGACCAAGGTGACAGGACTGAACTGCACTTGGTTTGAAACTCTCCCATCGTGTCGAGGACCACCTGCATTTGCCATTGCTTGCATGGGTTTTTGTGGCAGTTACTCAGAAATTGGTGCACTTGCAGGAGAATTTATTGAATACTCAAAGTTAAGCTCTCCTCCCCTCTTGCACAGGGATACTGCAGGATCAGTGCAAGGAAAATTACCTATAAACAGTTATGTCTGTTGGAGAGAGAGCTTAGGAAATACGCAATTAAAAAAAATAACAAGCTTTCTGATGTATCTCAATCCTAGTTGGATTCCTCTCTGAAAATGATGACAGGAACCTTAATTATCCCATGGGATTTGGGTCCTGAATGGTAAGTAAAAATGTGGAATTTTGAAATTTGCTTTTTTGGTTGATGAATTCTGTTTTATTTATTGGAGAAGAGTGATAAAGATTAGTCATTAAAGATGTTGTGGTACAATGCAGTGTTAGTCACGAGTAACTGAATCAGCTTAAATGTCAAAAGCTGAATGTCATATAGCAGTTTTCAGGATTTTTTTAATATTATTTTATTGCCAGTCCATTTTATTTAAAAACCCTAAAAATGTCTGTCCTGTGATTGAAAAGCAAAATGGTGAAGATTAAGGGAATTTAAGATGTTCACTGGAAAAAGCGAAAACATGGTTCAGCATACTGCTCTCCCGTGTGAACAGAGAAATAAAGCAATAAAAATGGTTCCGTATTATAAATTCTTACCATTGTATTTAAGCTAATTCCATTTGATACCATATAGCTAAGAAACTATTTTTGAGACTGTCAGCCTTGAAAACATGAATGAAGTCCTACTGACAGTGATTTGAAATTTCCACTCTGGCATTTCGTATTTGATTAAAGGTTTGAGATTTTAAAGCTAAAGTGCATGTTTTATATAACGCAGTAGGGGCCCTATTGTCAAATGGTCTGAGGAACCGTGAATCGACAGCTATCATCAAAATAGCACAAATCCACCAGCAAGATCTCCTGAAAGACTATGGTGTGTTATTATAGCACCTAGTGGAGTATAACGTGTTATTTATTTTGAAGGCATTTTTCTTACAGCCGTCAGTCCCTTTGTAACAAAGACTCTGTCTAAACGAAATGTACGTAGCTTCTCTAGGGTGTTTGAATCCTGGTCAAAGAAAGTTCTTCAGTATTTCTTGTGCGAAGTAACAGCAGAGACAAATTTATTCTGTCATCATATCTCAGTAGCTTGCACATGGTATTTTTTAGTACATATATGATATCAAGTGCTGGTACAGGAACACAATCTTTGTGATAGGACACTTATTGCAGTATTGGCTGTAGTCTCCCCGTTTAGTAATGATGAGGGGACAAGGGTTTCAATCATATGGAAAAAGGAGTGTTAGGGAAGGGGAAAAAGGTGTCTGAATACCCCAGGCTTCCACATGTTCTGGTCAGACAGGTTGAAGGCTAGAAAGCATAATCCAGTTCTCACTGTGGTCAGTTATTTTAATTTGAAAAGAGGAGTGAAATACGGCAATATAGTGAAGCAGTATTTTCTCAATCTGTTACTTGGCCCATACGAGAAAGTGGAAAATGGATGAGAATTCGACCCCTTTCCTTCTATTTCAAGTAAGGCCAAAACAAATACCCTGACGCTTACAAACTGAGGCTGGCTCTTCTGAAGTGCAATGAGTGGGTATTTGGGTACCTCCTCCTTGGTGGCACCCCCTTTTACACTTCCTCGGCTTTTGAAGGAAGTTAACAACTGAAGTTAACATGACAAGCACATCTCATGCCCAGCAAACAAAATGATTCACAAAGCAATCTTTTTGTGGGTTTTCTTTGT
>NW_009598797.1:0-3191 GCF_000690535.1 Cariama cristata
GGGCTGCTTACTGGCGAGAAATGGCTCTCAAGACCAGTATGCTGAGTTAGCAGGTCCTTGAACTAACCAAGCCACCAACCACCTGGGACATGGTTTAGGCAGTGAGCCACAGCCTTTCTCAGCTTTTCTCCTGGAGGGAAAGCCCAGCACCTACCACAGCAGAGACCATCCACAGCACACCTTCGTACCACAAGCCTCTTGTCAAGGTAACTGATGCCACTTAGAGCAGACCCAGCATGAGAGACCAAAAATTGCTGTGACCTTGTGTGCAGGACACCCTTTGCCTAAGGCCCCAGAAAGCTATGGGCAACAGCAGAGCCAGTCCTGCCATGTACTAATTTTTCCATTGTGTGTCTCATCACTTCCCACACTGGGCTTTTGCCTTGATAATTTTCTTTGGCCAAATCATTGCATGAGTCCCTGGAAATGCCACACTCATGCCTAAATGTCAAAATAATTTGCTCCTTTGGTCTACTGTGTTTGAGCTAATCACCATCGTGTTGCACTCACTGAGTTGGTCTGTAGTGAGAGCTAATTAATTCTGCTCACACTCAGGGTCTGTGCTACCTTGGACCAGGTCTTCTGCCATGTGTTGTAAGTGCTGGCCTTCCTTGCTGCCTGCTTAGCCCTGGCAAACCATAAGCCACATATGGTGCCCTAAACCATGGCAAAACCCTCCCACATACCTTAGGAAATACTATGTACTTACTTAATGTCTAAAGAAGCTGCAAAAACCAGCTTGTGGTGTAATACAGGGACTCCTGACATCAGAATAGCCCAAAAAACAGTGAGGGTACACAGCCCAACTCCACAGTGTCCTGACTGGGAGCTGCTGGTCTCCAGGTACTCCAATGCCCTTCAGATGCCTGGGATAGCCCAGGGAGATTCACAGCTTACAGGTACAACTTAGGGCTTCAGCCATTTTTTTGTTACTCAAATGCCTTGCAAGCTTTCTCCCCAGGACATAGAGTCATAGGCCAAGGGGAAGTCCATAGAGACTTCCCCCTCTCCCCCACTTTGAGGGTCCTACAGTCTCATCATTGCTTCTCGCTGTTACTGCTCAATGTCCAAGTCCTGATGAGCGACATTTCTTTTGTTTCTTTCTTTAGCCACACATGCCACAACCATTTAGGGAGCTTTGTGACTCAGTTTAACATTATAGTGAATACAACCCTTGTCTAGCCTACATGTGCTACTAGCATGTCCCTTCCTAGCTATGTTGGCATAGCATTGGGCAAACATCTAGCAGAGAACATGGCCAAGAAAAGTAAATTATAAAAAAAGAAGGATGTTTCATCTCACCTGGCCCATGGTAACTGTTAACTCTGCTAAGTCTGCAGCTAACCTTTGCCCTCTGAATAACAGATGCTGCTATAGAAGAACTTGGATGTTACGAGTCCGGCAGCACAAAACACTTCACAGCACCGAAATATGGCTACATTTAAAGCATTCATTTTGCTTCACTCCTCTAGTTTTTAATTGTGATGTTGGCACTTTTCTGGCAGTAAATACTATGCAACACAGTTCCTCTCACCTATTCATCAAGGGCAAAACCTTATAACTTGGGTCCAGTTTGGACATCAGGAATTTACTAGGAAAAAAAAAAATGCAGAAAAAAAAACCACCAGCATGACAAGCATGCCATACTGCCCAGCAAGTTACGCCACAAGTGTCAGCTCTGGCACTGTGACAATATGTGCTATAAAGCAAAGTTGACACTCAACAAAACAATTTATGAAAGTTGTCTGTCAACAACACTTTTTTTTTTGTTTGCACTCAGATAGGGTCTAGCTGATAGAGCCCCACGCAATCCTTCAAGCTGTCATGGGCCTCACTTCACACCTTAACATCTTAAACTGCACTGATTGTGCACCATGAGTGTTACTGCCCCGGAAAGACAGCATTGCCACACTCCCCGAGCAAAGCTGAAGCAAGCGGTGGTGTGAGCTCCCCAGGCTGATTAGAACTAGCAGGAAATGAAGTGTGCCGTCCTTCTTGGTTTCATGCTAGCAAAGCTGTGACATGTATGTGTGGTATGCATAAAAACTGTCCTTTTTGAGGACTACAGTTCCTACAAAAAAAGAACATGCAGCATTCTCATTAGTTACAGCAAACAAAACCAACCTTTGCTAATGGACATACACTAACCTTTTTTAACTACTTTTTTAACATGGGGGGGGGACGTTGGCCCCAAAACATGTCCAACACTAGACCTCTATTAACTGTGGCATAGCTTAGCCCTGGTCCTAGATGGCAGGGCTCAGTTTGTATGTCACTTTGCATCGGGCGGGGCGGGGGGGGGAACTCAAAACAAAAAACCCAAAACAAAAAAAAAACACCACAAAAAAACCCCAGCCATCCTAAGAAAAGACACAAGTAAGTGTCTTCACAGTCAGATTCCTCTCCCAAAACAGGAACAAAATCTTTAGTTGCTGTTACGGGATGACCCACTGCACACACCTAGGAGTAAAATAAAAAGAAACACCACTGTACTTCCTCAGTGAAGCAGAGAGGTTTCCATGGCGTTCATGTCTTCCCTCTCCCACCACCAATGCTTCAGCCTTCAGGGTGATTGAAGGCTGTTTCCATGGAGTAAAAGGCACCGAAGATTACATCCTCCTCACCAACATGGAGTAAAGCTTGACTGCTCTGCTTCACCTGCTGAGCAACAATTATGGCATCAACCTATTTCCCCATGTTCTTTTTAGACATCTTGATTAAAGACAAAAAAAAAAAAATCCCATAGCCAGGCTGATACATTTTTAGCACCACATTTAAGCTTATCAATAGCTCAGAACTGCTCAAACCTTTGTGGTCACGAAGTTAAAGCTAAGTAACTACCATTTCAGGACGGAACATTTCTTGTCATGATAAGTGCATAACTAACTACTGCATGCACAGAAAGTTGGACATCTTTCCAGCCTGCCACCCTCTTGGACTTCAGACACCTTTTCTTTGGCAAACGACGTCTAGGTCAGCATGGCTCCAGGGCTCATCTCACCAGTGCAAACAGTAGGGATTGTTGTGGTGGTGCAGGGAACTTGCACAAACTGCAGAGCATTCCCACCTGAGGCAACTGGAGGATCAGTGCAGAAAGATTCGACCTTTTATGGCCTTCTGGAAAGGACACGATCTCTTCGTCAAAACAACTGCTTGAAGTGGGGGGGGGGGGGGGGGGGGGGCGGGAAGTC
>NW_009598797.1:3279-13493 GCF_000690535.1 Cariama cristata
AAAAAAAAAAAAAAAGGAAAAAAAAGATATTGCCAAAAAGATATTGCCAATTATTTTTTAAAAAGTGTCTGGGTATGGGATCTGAGGAGAAGCAGAGGATAACCCTCTCAAGAGTCTATTAAGAATGGGTTATATATTGTTCCATTTTCCATGCTCATTACAATCACTGCCCCAATAATAGCTGCATGTTGTGCTTTTTTCTATTCTAGTACAATTTTCCCCATGGGAACTAAATATCTCAGTTTAAATACTGAGCAGAGCTGGTAGAAGAAAGCAGTATGCTTCTGCTGTGCTAACCTTGTGTGTTATCTACATCTTAGATAGGTAGTTACTACCCTTCTTTCTCATTGCTTGATACAAAAATGAAGAGGCAGCACAGAGGAGAAGGAAAATGTTGGTCAGACAGTCAAAGTAAATGACATTGTGAAGGTCAAAGTATGTCAGACTTAATGTCTTTCAGAAATTGGCTTTGGTGAATTTTAATTCCTTGAGCTCTGAGAAAAATTGCAGGGAGAAAAGCAATCAGCAGCTCCATCTTAGTGCCAGTCCCTAAACTAGGACTTTGGTGACCTTTAAGTCTCTATATCTAACTCCTGGCTTGGCTCCTACAGGCAGTGATGCTTTCCTTTCTCAGGGGTCTGAGTTTCCCTGGGAGATCATCCTTGCTGAGTCCTCAATGCATGCCAGTCCAAACCAGGCAGAGCAGCTCCTGCTTGGGCAGCCATGGGATCCCAAGCCAAGTACCCTGTCCAGGCCTTCAGCTGACGGCCCGAGCCAGCGGGGCCCCTCACAGAGCCCTCCCCAGGGCACCACACACCTCCTCCAGACATGCCAGGAAAGACAAGAAAACAAGGCTCGATGTCCCGGGCAATTCTTCTTCCGAGGACCCTGATTCATCCAGACTCCATAGCAAGAACCCCAAAATCTGAGACACAGAGATGTCAGCCCTCCTGTTAGGCTGTTCCCAGCCTGTGTGCAGGGTGCCAGAAGTCTCCACCCGCCAGCAAGCAGCCCTGCCACAGGGGTGTTATGAGGATCGCAACATTTTGGCTTATGAAGTGTCTGATCATACGATAAAGGGACCCTGCAAAGGCAAAGAGCTTCTGATTCAACTGTACCTTGGAGAGGGCACTTACACAGTATGACTCTGACACTGCCTCTTATCAATTTTATTTTCCAACTTACTGCACAAGCTGGCAAGTGAAATAGTTTCACTCAATTCACCGTTAAACAAAGAGGCAAGCTAGTGCAGAGAGCACAAGCTTTGCATGACATTAACTCAATTTGAAGATCAAAAAGAGGTGTGTTTAACTTTGCATTATCTTCATTTTTAATTTCTTCTATTTTCTGTGCTTCCCGCTGTCAGACAGAACGGGAAGCAGAACTGATAGGGAAAACACTGACTTCTGGTGTGGAAGCAGGAAATGTTATCTCACAAATAGATACTCTGGTGATTCCCAGGTCAGTCATACATCTACAAAAGCTCCTCTGATCTCCAGATGGGTAGTTTTCACATTAAGTATGTAATGAGATTTCACAAGGTTACATTTAGGGTACTATGAGACTTGCCCTTCACCAGCAAGTTTGAATGATTCTCCTAGCAAGGTCAATGGGCTGCAATGTAGGACCTAAATCTGAATTCAGACTGTGCAGTTAGTGTGTGGAACCAGACCTTCTCAGGGAAAGCTCCCCATGGGGACTCAGAAACCTAAATTTGCCATGGAAGAGCATCTAGTTCAAATTCGCCATCTTTAGCTTCACCTTCCATATTTTTCCCCATAAAACCAAACCCAGCTTCTAAATCCTATGCTCTCCTGTGGTTTCTTGAATCTCCAAATACTAACACTGGACTATTTCAGAATTTTAGTCCATCTGTAGGACTGAATAGGCCTTTTATAAAGTGGTAGCATTTAAAACAAGAAAGAAGTTGAGTATTGGATATATCTGATTGCCAAGGAGCATGATAACCTAGCTCTAGACATGTCCAAACCTTGGAGTCCACATCCATGTAGAAATTTAACTTCAACTGTTGCAGCTTGAACCCATCTATTTTTAATTCATTAAACCATTTTTCTGTTCAGAAATACATTCCTTGGGAGAAGCTTCTGCAAACACATCAGCAGATGGTGACTTTGCAGAGAGATCGAATGGATTTACTCCTGAGAGTCAAAGCTGGGGCTACTTTATATAGAAAGACAAGTTCATCAGTGAAATTAAATCTTTCCAAAGGCTGGTTGGCATGAGCTGGTTCCAGGTGAAGGCTTTCCCTTTTCTTTGTAAAACAGTTGCATGCTCCTACAGATCTGCAGGAATAAATTTTACGTTGTGGTAGCTTGTACTAAAACAACTGGCAAAAAAAAACCAAAAAAACAAACAAACCAAAAAAGCCCCTCAGTTCCATACTGCCACCCACCTGGATTTTCTTCTGTTTTGCAAACTTCAGGGAGCTGAGAATCAAACTCACCCTCAGGGCAACTCCAGTGAAATCAATGTGCAACCCTGAGAATTAATCTGGCCCAAGCCTCATTTTATTTTAACTGCAGGAGTCAAGGTCATTTTCCCATCTGGATTTTGCAGATGCTTGAGCACATACTGATGAGGTATACCTTTTATCAAACCTTGACCATCATTTTCAGGGCTAGAAAATGATTGCAAAGTGCCAGAGGATCACAGGAAACAGCACGAGGACTCTTGGTGTCAAAATCCAGACCTTGTATTTGCAATGTGCCACTTTTCCTGTGTCCCCCAAAGCCGTACATCTTTCCACAGGGCAGTGCAGGACTTTGTCCTCCAAAATCTCTCCCTTAATGCTGGATGACACCACTTATCCTCTATCTTAACATAAGGGCAGT
The DNA here is from genome assembly GCF_000690535.1 of Cariama cristata. Classification (NCBI taxonomy): domain Eukaryota; kingdom Metazoa; phylum Chordata; class Aves; order Cariamiformes; family Cariamidae; genus Cariama; species Cariama cristata. The sequence continues at coordinate 6,132 of NW_009598797.1, forward strand.
TCCTCTTTTCCACATCTCTAGGATTTATCTAGCAGTGTGACCAGCATTTTTCTGCTGGTTGAAGGACTGAGGACAAACTGTTGGGATAACTTTTTCTTTTTGGAGGGAGAGTGTGTCTGTCTGTCTGTCTATCTATCTATCCATGTCTGTACCCTCTCACCTCTTCAGTGATACTCCTTGTACCAGTACATGTGATGTCTGAATAGATCTGACCCTGCGGGAACCTCTGATGACAACAGAACACCTTGCAGTCAGGCTGCCTTAGACTGCCTTAGTCAGCACCTTAAAAACTGCTTTTGAGTAGTTGAGGGCAAAGACTTGACGTGAGCAATTATTCCAAGATCCAAAAAAGTAGATGGGTCAAAAAATGCAGCAAGGATTGCCTGCAGACACCCTCTCCGTCACAAGGTGGTCTGTGTCAGACTTGCTGGCCAAGGCTCCACCTCATACATCTTGCCTCCTTATGGTGAAGAAGACATGCCATTCAAACATGGCAGTGACTATAAGTCAATATATTGGAGACAAAAGCTTTGTAAAAGCAATTCCTTCCTAGAAGCAGGCTGCACAAGGCTATCTGTGCATTTGCCTTTACCCTAGCCTTAGTACGAGCACGTCACCCCCTCACTGGGGTGCTAAAACACACAGATGTCAGCTACAGAGTAATAGCACTGGGAAATTTGTGGTTTGTGATATTTTAATATCCTGAGCAGAGGATTATTTGCTGTTTAGTGTGCTTTAAAATGCTCTCCTTCTGTGCAATTGATAGCTTTACTGCTCCTGGACAGAATAACAAACAGCTGTGCTGTTAAAATAAAAGAGATCCCTTGGATCATCTCAGGGCAGCATCTTGGCAGTCTTGGAGCCACAGTGACTTGTGGAAAGGGTGAGTGGTTGTGGGGCAGATTTGCCAGCTGGTGCAGGCACTTGCAGCTGCTTAGAGTTCATGTAAAAAAGATCTTATTGCACATTATTAAAAGCGGAAATAACAGTTGTAAATCATAGCATCTTACCTCTTGTGTAACAGAGACTAGTGACTTAGGACCAGAAGTCATAGATGAGCTTTACCAGAGGTACCCAGCTGGGCAATGGAAATGCTGCTCTAGTTTGCTGGAATTTCACTTGCCAGTGTTGTATTTCCGTGATGCAGCAGAGAGTTCATACAGAGGCTGGAGACCAGGTAATCAGATTCTATACAGGTTTACTTCTTGATTATTTATTCAATAAGGTTCACATAAAAAACCCACTGGAGGCAGTGAGAGACTCCTGTTGACTTTGCAGCAGTCTGAATCAGACTCTGAAGTGTTCAGAGTTTTAATTTGCACAACTGAAATTTGGTAGTGATGCTTCTAAAGGACTATATCAAATTATGAGCTCCCTTTGGAGTAACATGTTCATCACACACCTATACTTGCCTGTGGGTAACCTCTTATAACCTGTTCCAAATAGCTGTTCTGCCTGGATTGACACTTCCTCAGAAGACCTATGAACCAGGATCACCTACTAACCTCCTTCTATGCAAAAATGGTTTCTTGGACCAGGTGAAGGAAAGCATGAGTGGCAAGGATGGCAGAAAAGATGGAGCCACAGCTCAAGAGAGTTAGAAGCAGTTGAAGCATAACTGTAGGATGGTCTTCAAGTAACTTTGTGTGAAGCTTCAGCTAAAGTTGCCTGCTCCCTCTCTTCTGTTTCCCCTTCAAGACAGGACACCACAGGCACTCCTTCCTCCCTTTCTCCTGCACTCCCATTCCCCTCTGGCAATACCTGAACGCTGTCTTTTGCTGCAGCTCCTGGGGTCCCTGCAGTGCACAGCAGAGCAGAGAAACAGCTCACATCATTGGTGAATTCCAGGGTAAAAGCTTTCTCGGTCCACCTCCACACAGGCCAAATAAAGATGCGAGCCCTGTAGCTGGCAACCCTTGCTATGTGTAAAAGCACCAAAGAGAATGATCTGTCAATGTTTGTACATGTCAGATGTGGAGCCAGAACTGGTTATATTGTCTGTTGACCACTTTATAATGCAGATCTTTTGCCCAGTCTATAGAAGATTGAAAATCTAGGGAATATTTTTGGTGTAACAGTATTCTCCCAATGAGAAGAAATACAGTCCCTGATTTGTATTCCTCTGACTTGAAATCATTCATTTTAAATGATTGTTTGTTCTGCTAATTTAGAATCTGGGCAGGCATGGAAACAATTTGGTTTGGTTTGTGAAAGGAGCTGAGCTTGAGTTTGTTAAGCGCATGTATACTTTGTTGCTTTAGGATGCAGTGCAACTCCCAGCTAGAGTAAGATTTCTTAAGTGGCAGGAGCTCCATAGTGAGCTCCGTGATGATACGCTCAGCAAAGGACCTGTCCTTCACCTTCCCTGGGTTTTGGAGCAGACTCAGTGATAGCTGGGTTGGTATGGCTTGCCTTCGAGGAACAGGTCCACAAGCCCTTTGTGGAAGGTGTGAGGGTGGGCTTTGGCTCTACAGCTCACCCACAGCACCTCAGGACACCTGATGAGGTGACAGGCTGTGACTAAAAGCATATGGCTGTGGTCCTCTGACTGCCACAGCGCATGGAGCAGTGTGGTATTGCGTGCCCTGAATACGCTGGCCAGACACAATGGCCCAGGAGTGGAGATTGCTTTCTCCTCTCCCTCCCTGACATTCACACAGCATGCAAGCCCCACCAGCTGCTGAGAGGTCACATCTTGCACTCATCCCTCCTCAAACCAAAGCATCAGTTGGTATCCACTCAGGAGCTTCTTGCTGCAGGCTGTTCCTTGCAGGCTCAAGGCCTGTGATGAAGCCACAGGCTCTTCAAAGTATTTCTCCTGCCTTCCACCTTCCTCATTAACCTGCCAGAGGAAGGTAGATTGAACATCAGATCTATTGCACCTCACCTTGTCTCCTCTACAAGAGTTATTTTCTAAAAGTCACTTAATGAACTAAACCTTTCACAGCCATCCCTACATGATGCAATCCAGACAGTGGACTGATGTTCACACAGTAGCCCAGTCCAACATGGATGTTCTGGTTGAACTCCTCAAATGGGGACCACTCGTCTCCAAACCCTGATGGGAGCCCTCTTCTCCACTGAAATGGAGAAGTCTTTGTGCTTCTTACAGCCTCATTAGAAACTTAGAGTCTTGCTAGTGGAAACATGGAAACTCATTCAAAAAGCCTACTCATGTAGATGCAGATAAAATGGGATTTTGACATCTCAAACAATACTACTATCCCAGTAAATAAATTATCAGCATTGACTTATAATTACTTTTGTTATACTTGTGCCTGCCTCACAGCAAATTTCCCAAGACAGAGTTCTGATGTCTGTTAACTTTATTTTCCCTAATGTCCAAACACAACCCATTTTTTTGAAAAATGTTCCTTATTATTTGAAGCAGAAAAGTAATTGGTATTGAACAAAAGCTGGATAATATTGTCTTTCGTGATATGCTGAGCAATGACTTGGACTACAGCAACGTTACATGAAGCTAGGATTTGTTTAAATAGCTTTCATTCTGGGTTGCCTCTAAACCTTGGTAGTAGTACATTAAATACATGTATTTCAGTATCCCAGCACAGAAATTTTGTTCTGTAACTCAAAATGTTTCATCTTACCGCTCTGAGGATTCTTGCCAGTTGGCAGCTTTGTACATGTGCTAAATTGCTAAATTTTTAGAATTTACCCACTTATCTAGTTTGACACAGCATGCCTGCACAAGGCAGAGGGATTTGGGCCTGGGAGTATGGGCATTGCACTTTCAGGGTTTTGGACACTTAAATTAGCGCTTTGTAGTCAGATAGCACGGCAACGGGCCCCTTGCAATTAAACTGATAAACAGCAAAATACGTTAGAAGCTGGATGAATTGAAACCATAGCCACCTGACAGCAGAACAATTTGCAAGAGAGACTGCACTGTCAGGAAGAGTCATAAGCAAAACCTGCCTGATTTACTGCAGACGGTTCATCCCCCTTGAAACCAGAGAGCGAATTCATGCCATATCTTTGCACCATGGGTTTGAAGCTGGATGGCCAACAGTGAGGATGACAGCTGCAGCAGGCCCATTGCTGTGGGGAGCAGATAGCCCTTCCATCATCTTATCCATAGTGTCAAGCCATGTTCTCAATGCCTGCTGTCCTCACCGCAGACAGAACAGTAAGATCAAGAGACTGTGGAAGATTTCTAGCCACCATCACACTAACAAGAGACTCATCATCCTAGGTTGCCTTTTGCTCTGAACCAGAGACTTTCCTTTCTCTGTTGACTAGTATCAGAAATGAAAATTAACAACAACCCATGAACACAAGCACATTAAAGCTATGCAGCTACTATGAATACAGAGACAGGGTCATCTCACTACAGATGGCTGTTCTGAGTATTTCTAGCACTGTTGCTAACTAACCCTACCAGAGACAGACGGGACCACAGCAGACCCCAAGATCCTCCAGCCATGTGTCCACAGGTAGTCTGCAGAGAGAAATGTGTGACGGCAGCCTGCTGACAGCCTGCCTGGTCTTCATGACAGCAAATAAACTGCCTAAACTTCATAGCAGCATTGTGTCAAGCTGCCAGCTGTCCTCGGCTCTGTTCTGGGTGCACCAGGGACCCTGTTCCAACTGTGCCCGACCTACCAGGTTAGTGTCAGAGCTGGAGGTCAGGTTTGGAGAGTGGCCCTGAGTATCCAATGCAGACAGCACAGACTCAGTTGTCTTCCCAGGGAGGAAAATTGGCTTCTAGAGTCCCTTGCAAAAATAAATAACTAACTAAATCTCTTTATTCAAAAGTCAGAAAGGCTTGTGGCCAAAATTTCACGTTTTGCAGTATTTCAGAGAGCTCTAGTCTTCGTTCCAGACTGACACCCCAGCCCAGTTGGCACAAGTCCCACAGGTTTCAGGGCAGCTCTGATTTTATTCTCTAACTTACACTGCCAAAAGCACTGGCTTATGAAAGGTGAGCAGCTTCTAAGAAATGGGCTAGAGCTAGACCTGGCCTTCCTGTCACTGTTTCCCAGGGGTTTTAGTGCTAGTCGCAGTCAGCTAGCTAGTGGTAAAAACCATCCAAAGTAATAGCAGAGTCCCAAGGACTGTTTGAGGCAAAAACTCCAACCTATCTCCTATGACGGCCCTGGCTAGATGCACAGTAACATCACAGTCAGACTGCCCAAAAGTTGCTTTATCGGGAAGGAGCTGAATCACACCTCTTCTACTGAGCTCTTTGCCTTTGCGATAATCCAAGACAGTGAGTTTCAAAGAACTGGTTATCCTCCATGCAAAACAGCATTGCCCTTTCTCCCCACGGTAAATAACAGCATATTAATGACATCAAATGAAATAGCAGTTCTTCCATTGATTCATGTACCTGAGCTGTATAAGGAAAAAAAAAATGTTGCTAACAAATCTGTTGCTCTGAATCTCCCTGATCTGCAAGGGTTTGAATACTGGAATAAATGCCACCTGGCTCTGGGAGTCTGCTTCCACCAGCAGTGCCAGGTCTGCCTGCCCTCACCCTCTGCTCCCCACCCACCCACATGGGGAGTGATCGGGTCTGGTGCCTGCTGCCTTGGCTCCAGATCAAGGCAAGTTGGGCTCTATTCCCAGACCTCCCTTTGCTTCCCGATGCTGTGCAGCTCAGATACCTTCTCTGAGCCTCAGTGTCCCCATCTGTAGCAAAAGAGTGAGCCATTGGTTTCTTTTTGAAAGCACCAGGTCGACAATGCAACAGTAGAGAGAGGATTGGGACTATCCAAACTACTGTTCTAAATGCAATGGCCTGAGCACAAGAGAACATGAGAACTGGGCTCCAACTACATCCGGCTCTGGTTTTGGAAGCAAAAATGCCCTCATTACTGATGATGTGCAAATCTAAATCGTGAGAACTGGGCTCCAACTACGTCCGGCTCTGGTTTTGGAAGCAAAAATGCTCTCATTACTGATGATGTGCAAATCTAAATCTCCTTCCCCCTGCATTTCTGCCTGTTTTTCTATGATGCATACAAAAATTACAATTTTGCCATTTGAATAACAAAAGTGCTTAGCTGGCAAGAAAGACTCCATAAAGAAGGCAATGGAAGCTGTCACATCTGTACTGTCTGAACACCATCTGTCTCCCAAGTTTACTCTGAAAGAAAGTAAATCCCATCCAGTTCTCTTGCTATATATCAGTAAAATGCTTAGCAGTGGCACTTGGAGAAGGAATTTCAATTAGACAATGACATCATAAAACACCATCTCAGTAAATAAAACCCTGGAGGTTAACATTTGTAGAGATTAAGCAGTCTGTTAAGTAAAGTTTACCATGGCATGTTAGGGTTTTTGTAATACAGTTATATACATGTAGCATCCAAAACAGGTTCCTTAGCTTACTTTTCAGACTGTTATTTTTGCTTTAAGCAAACTCTCAAGAGTTACCTGAGATCCAGAGACTGGTCTGGAGCTGTAGACGCCTGCAGAAATAGGTGTATAACTTTTGGTAGAGAAAGGGAGGACAGCAGAGTGTTGGAGAGGGGAAGCAGAATCACAGAATGGTTTGGGTTGGAAGAGACCTTTAAAGATCAAAAAGGCAAATTTTATCTTTGCTTGAGGGATTAGTGACAAATTCTGGAAACAGAAGCTAACTGCAGCAAGTGGGCTAGTTACCACTCAGAAAAACCTAATTGCCAGGTTAGATGGAACTGAACACTGGGATAACACCTTGCTGAGAGTCCTGAAGTATATGCATCAACACTAATTTCCAAGACTCTGCAACCACTATAGCTATGAGGTTATAACTTACTGCTTTCCCCTCTGTAAATCTCAAAATAGCCTCACAAATGTTTGGTCCTGGAAGGATGGAGCGACAACTGTATGCGCTGCAACCCTAAGCTATGAGGAGGATCCACTGTTTCTTGGTTGGTTTCGCAAACAGCCTTTGCATCCAAAGCAGAGTAAACCTGGGCAGGCTTCAACTTCTTCCAAACTCAGATAAATGTTTTTGATTAAGATAAAGCAATAGAAATACTTAAGACAGGCTGCTCCTGCAGAGCGCTCCAGGGGTAGCAGGTCCCTGTGTGCATAGGCAGGTCTCACAGGGCTCGTCAGAGAAGTAGTGTCCTCTGCCAGCTTCAAGAAGTGGCTGCTCAGAGCTACCGTCACTGTGACCCTCCGGTGACTTTATGAACAAGACTTGGGACAGAATTTGTTCAAAGCACCTCATGAATCTTCAGCACGAAAGTCACCAGTGCATTCGCACTGCAGTGAATTGGGCCTCACAAACAGCCAAAAGCATTGGTCTCATCTTATGTATGCGGAAACGGGTCTCAGACAAACACAGTCTGTGACAATGTACCTTCCACCACACTTCAGTAACAACTGGTCAAATCCACTGGTGCAAGT
>NW_009598797.1:13503-26028 GCF_000690535.1 Cariama cristata
ACCTGCTGGCTGCCGAAACGTCCCTGTGCTACAGCACTCGTTCCTGTGCTGCCAATTCACCTTCCTTGTCACTTTTCCCCCCTGCTTCAGCATCGCTTTCCCCCCTCATTTGAGCTGAGAGATTATCTCAATTATTCCAGCTGTTGTGCTACACCACACTGAACATAATGAAAGCTAACAAAACACGCTTTGCTGGCTCCATTGTCATCTGGCATTGAAAGCTGAAGATCCTAAATGAACAGTGCTTAAGCTGATGTCACACTCGAGGGAGTTCAGCGCAGGGCAGGGAAGAAATAAAGCTGTGGATTTTACACAGCTGGGGTTTTTTATTATCATTAGAAAACTTCAGAGAAGTATTGATAGGATGGGACAAAACTGTGATTCTAGGGGTGTATCAGTCTTGCTATCTTTTTGAAATGCAGCTTTTTCAGGCAAATATCCCCAGGAATACCTCAGATTATGAATGCAGATTTACCTGGGGACTGTGCTCATACAAGGTCCTAGATAGCCCTGCAAATTCATTCACTTATGCTGATACAAGCAAGATGCAGTCTTCCACTTTAAGCACAGTGGCATCTTCAAGGCATCCATCTGAAACAAAATTAAAAGAAAAAGGAAGAAAGGATTAAAGTAGAGCCCACACTATACACACTTCCAGCTCATTTCCCTAAGCAAAGAACTTCAGACTCACCAGCACCAGGGTAGATGATAAATAAGGCTATAGCCTTAGGCAAAAAGAAGTCCATCTGCTCACCCTGCTCCACCCAAGCTTGCAGCACTCAGTGCACAAAGGTGCTCTGAGTGGGAAAGAGGATTTGCCCAACGGTTGGTAGAGAGGGGACTGACACTGGATCCTAATTCTCTCACCTAAAATGGTGAGAACAAGCACTGGTTAAGCAGGAGCAGCAGCTGAAGACATTCTCTGTGCTGGGACTTGCCCTGGCCCTGCTAATCTAAATGGGCATACCCCTGAAAACCTCTGCCAGTGGGTTACAGGTGTGTGGTCCCAGTCCACTTGTACCTTTTTGGCTGCTAAATCTCATTGCAAAAAACTGAGAATATACCACATATCTGTGAAATGGCACTCCCCTCCCATGGTTGCTTTTTCAGGGGCTATTGAGGTCCACATCACACCAGCTGAGAGCAGCTCTCTAAGTGAGACACTCTAAAAGGCTGGCACCTTGGGGACCCTAAGGCCATCTCCAAGGAGTAAGAGAGCAACAATTTCCAAAACACAAATGATCAAAACTCTTCACATCATGGCCCCACTTTTCCAGACTTCTAAGACATTTAGTCCTTTTTAAAAATTAACAGTGACATTCCCAGATCCTCTCCCAGATGCTGAAAAGGCCAGGAACTTTGCAAGGTTTCATGTGATGTCATTTCAGCAGAGTAAGAAGCATTTCTTGGCTTCTCAACATGTGAACCACAAAAACACTTTCTCCATTATCATCCTAGTATTGCACCCAGAGATGTACATTGCAGGGGCATTCAGAGCTTCATGGCAAGCATGGAATAATCTCCAAAATCTAGGCGCATGTTGCGCAGAATGAAAGAAGGGACTCCCCGTGCTATGGCATGCAACTGAAGAAGCCAATCTCCATCTCATACACAGCAGCATTAAACATATGCAGAGCAAGTTTTGTGAAAAATTCATATACCCCTCTGTAAGACATCATGCAAAGGTGATACCCACATGCACATGCAGAGCTCTCTAACACCCAGTACCTGAAGGGTTAATGCAGCACAGCAGAAACGAGGTAATCTCTGAAATGAGGACAGTGCTCCAAGAATGGATCGATCCAGGGTTGCCCTTCAGTTCCCAGTTGCTGACAGACACCAGATTGATCACAGTGTGGTTTGAATTTCTCTCCTGACAATTCAGGCAGGCGAGGGCCAGGAGCTCTGTAAATGCATAATCTATGCCTGGCACTCGTTTGCTATGTACTAAGCAATGATAAAACCTTTGGAGTAGGCTGTTTCTCCTCTGGTCGGTTTAACACTTGTACCCAGCTGAACTCCTGGGGTGATAAGTACAGCAGACCTCCTCCTCTGAGGCAGATAAGTAAAACATACTGTAAAGAAAAGTACAGGGTATTGGCACGTCTCTCCCAAAGAGGCTGTCAGCAGCCGAGTGCTGCAGTCCCCGTGAATGCGAGGAATGAGAGGGGTATTTTTTCCAGGGAGCTTCTGCTGTCTCTCTGCCGTCCTCACTAGTAACTGATCCATTTTTTTCGTTCCTCCTTCCCCCTGGCTTGCTATGCTTAGAGCCATGCCCCGCCACAGGCCACAGCAGCATCTTTGCTAATTCTCAAAGTGCCACCTACAGTTTGTACAAGTGCACACGTTCATAGGCAGAGATGGAGACGTGCTATAAATGCACATATATATATATATATGAGTACTGAGACATGATCAAACCAGCGACAGAAATAAGCCTGCAAATGCTTCTGTTCTGGGGAGCAGGTCCTCTGCCTACAGGGGAAATCAGGCATTGAGCACACAAACTCTGCAGGAGCACAAGCCTTGCAGGAAATGAAATAGGGTCGTTCTGACTGCATCTCACATACTTTGTGAGTCCTCCTCAGTCCCTAGCTCAGAAGTGCCACAAGCACAGAAAAGGGATCTGGTATCTATTTTCCTCCCTGATCAAATATGCCAGTGGATCTGGTGGTACCAGCTCCCCAGAGGTGCCACAAAAATGATGGTAAGTGGGAGCAAGTGCTAGAGTGGAGCAGAACAGCAGATTCAGTAATCGCAGTGATTTAGCAATCACCAAAACATTCCACCCCCTACCCGCCCCCCCACCCCCCCAGTAAAAGGGCCCTGCACAGTGCAGAGGCTTTTTTAGACAGTAGGAAAGGCAAAAAGGGCAAAGGAAATGAATGCAACAGTTGAGAGGCCTGGGATTTAATCTGAGCTGGCTTTCTACTGCTTGCTTGTCATCTTTCTTATTTTCAAGGGAAAATGTCCATGTTTATAGAAAATATTGAAGGTTTAAAAAAACCCACCCAAATCTATTCCCTGCTCCCTCTGTATGATTGAAATAGAAAAAAAAAAAGCGTATTTTTTTTTGTAAAAAATAATTTCCATGCAGAGATATTTTAAAATAAATAAAAAAGGACTTCACTGGTTGTATCTTGTCCCATAGCAGTCAAGTTAGCTGGGGTTTTCACAAAAAGCATCCCCAGATCCATGGGAAAAACAATGGCCAAACACTCTCAGGCAGAGGTTTTCCTTGGGAGATTTGCCTCCCTCACCTGGGTATTTCTACAGCTCTGTGCAGTGACTTTGTCTTTTCCTTGGCGTTTCATCCAGCTCATAGAAGGCTGTGGTGAACTGACACCATCAGGGAGTTGCCCTGACCAGCATATATACAGACCTCGAACAAGCCCCCCACATTTGCTGAAGAGCCTGATCCTGGCAGGAAAAACAACACTCAGGCTTGAGCAGATGTTTGCAGGAGAAGACTCTGGAGAGGCTTGAGTGCTCTGCTCTTGGAGCTACTCATCCTTTCTGCTCCCTCTTCCAATCAATCCCAGGGAACCCAACAACACACTCTGGACATGGGCACACTTGAAAATGGTTATTTACAATTATTTCACTCGGACTGACAAGAAAACAGGAGCACAGAATGGTTTTTAAATGCACCCTGTGGCTAAAAGCCTGAAAGCAGTTGGCCTCTGGCCAGGCTTATGAGAATGAACAATGATATTTTGGGGCAGAGGCAGCAGCGAGCCTAGCTTCTTCCTGCTATTACTTGACTTTTTCAAATGTACTTAAATGGAGAGGTTAACTAATTGGACGTCTTTCAGTTTGAGTCTTAGCTTTGGCTCATGATATAATAGATATACAAATGGCACATTCCCAATACGCCCTTCAGTCACCAGTTATTCCTCTCACCTATCAGTTTGTTTCTTTTTTCTTTTTTTTTTAACTTTTCTTTGCTGGAAGTTTAAGCTTTTTGTGGGAAAGAGAAAATGGAAGAAACTTTTCTTCCTTTCTATTCATGAGAAACACTTTTATTCTGCACGTGAACTGATTTCTTGGCTTCTGAAGAAGTAAATAAAATGTTAAAAAGTCAAAATCCAAGATGAAATACTGAAGTTGTCCTGACTTCTTGTTTCTTTTACAAATCTGCCATCAACCATTTGAGATTTTAATTCCTGCTCCAAAACAGCAAGCAAGAAAATCATTTACAAATTCTTCAAAACTCCTACAGAAATCAGAAAAACATTCCCACTTAACCATCTGGACAACTACTGCATCTGCTCCAGCTCATGACTGTTGGGGGTCAGACCCTAGCCCCCTCAGCAGTGAGGGCAGGACCCAGCTCCATCCCACAGGTGATGGGACCCCACCGACTCCTCCAAGAGTAGGTCCAGTTCCCACAGGGCAGGTAGCTGTGGTGCCACACGACTTGTCCTGCACCATCCCGTGCTGACACAGGACACGGTGTCACTGAAGGCTCACCCAGCGCCACCAGGAATGGCATGGAAAGCTCCTTCAGGGTGGGCCTGGCAGGATACGGGGTTGGCTGAGCATTTACATGGCTGCTTCTGGGACAGGCTCTCAGCACTTTTGAACAACACAAGAATAGCTTGTATTGGGTTTGTGTGGCAAGGTTTTGGTAGAGGGGGAGCTACAGGAGTGGCTTCTGCGAGAAGCTACTAGAAGTTTCCCCTGTGTCCGACAAAGCCAGTGCCAGCTGGCTCCAAGACAGACCCACCGCTGGCCAAGGCCCAGCTCATCAGCAATGGTGGTAGCATCTCTGTGATACATATTTAAGAAGGGGAAAAAGTCACTGTGCAGGAGCAATTGCAGCTGGAGAAGAGAGGAATGAGAATATGAGAGAGGAGCAGCCCTGCAGCCCCCCGGTGAGTGCAGCAGGAGGAGGAGGTGCTGCAGGCCCGGAGCAGAGATTCCCCCCAGTCCCTGGTGCAGCCCACGGTGAGGCCGGCTGTCCCCCGGCAGCCCCACGGAGGCCCCCGCTGGAGCAGATCCCCACCTGCAGACTGGGAAGGACACCACACCGGAGCAGGGGGATGCCCGAAGGAGGCTGGGACCCCGTGGGAAATATCCAGCCAGGGTCAACCCACCACATAACTAAACAGGCCTTTGATTTTTTTTATTTTTTTTTTTTTAAATCTGCATGGGGTCACTTATCTGGCAGATCTTTGCCAGGCACACTACTGTCCTGGTCTTTTTCTGCTAAAGAGAGACATTTGGTGGGTGTGGAGGGAAGGAAACTGAAAATGCAAAAGGAAAATTTGACCAGAGTACTCCCACTCTCCGAAAACACAAGATACATGCGTTCGTGAGTGAGCTTGCTAGATTGGAGCTTAAATCCCAGCTGTATGTACAGTCATCCAGCACTATCCTTATTTGTACCCTTCCTTCTTCCCTCCATCTAATTCTGCTAATTTGGAGCCTTGCAGCAGGTCAACAAGAGCCCCAGAGAAAAGGGGGAGCCCTTGGTCAGGGAATTGACTGGGGACAGTCCCGCAGACACACAGCCACACACTTGAAAGGAACCTGCTGTCATCAGGTTTCAGAAGCTAAACCAGCCTCTCCTGGAAGGTGCTGCAGATAAAGACAAGCACGTGTAGCTGAAGGTCCTCTGAGTGTTTAATTACAAATGGGTGGGGAGAATTTGCTCAGTCTGCTTGATGCTGGAGGGCTGAAAGGCAGAAAGACAGAAAAAGTCTTGTGGCAAGCCTAGCTGCACTCTTCCCGAGGAAAATGAAAATGTGGCTTCGGCAATCCTGCTGCCATCCTGTACCCTGCTGCTGAAGCCAGTGCCTTGCTTCAACCAAGTCTGTTGGAGTGGTAGAGGACAGGAAGGCAAGGGAGTTCCTACTGATTTTCTGAAAATAAGTGTCTGGGTACAAGAGACCACAAAAGCCCTTCAAACAGGGGACAGACTGCAGAGGTGTCAGAAATGGGACACTGGGAAAGTCAACATTCAAAAAGCCAGAGTTGCAGAGTTGGATCTTTTTTTTCCTTAGAGACCACAGCCAGCCAGTCATGGCAAACAAGCCCATAGGAAACTAGACTTCATTAATTCCAACTCTCACAGGGGGACTTCTAATGTGTTACACTTTACAATAGGACTGAGACACCCCAGCAAAAGCACAGGTTCATCAGGCAAGAAGGTAGGCTGAAGCTCAAGAATAAGGCATGGGACCATCGCAAGAGCTTGATCAAAAGGAAAGCAGTGGTCCAGTAAGTCCAGTGACCTGGATTTAGACCCTTGCATGGCCATGGAGCTGGCGTGTGATCTTGCACAGACCCTCCTCCTCCAGTCTGCCAGTTCAGATCATTAGCTCTTAACTGACAGGAATGCAGTTTGCTACCCACTCTCACAGTGCCTTACACAAGAGACTCCTCTTAGGAGATGCCATGAAAAAGCTACTGCAATGGAAATGAAACAACAGGGGAGACAGGGGGACAAGGTAGTGGTTAAAGGGGCACATTTTGCATCAGAGGCAGCAGTCTATTCACTGCTGGCTTTCTTTAGTGGAGATTAGTCTCTTGATCGGCCCCACTCGTGGAAATAGCTCTCTGTGTGCACATGTTCAAGAAGCTGGCAGGATGGGGACCTTCTCCCCTACATTGTAAGATACCCACCAAACATGCTCTGCGGAGCTGTGCAGATAAACAATACACAAAAATGTATGTGAGGAGGAGTGTGCAAGACTGAATTCACAGCGGGAGAAGAAAGGAGAACATAAGAAACCAGACATCTAACAAAGAAGGAGGAAAAATGATCAGGCAAAGCAGTGAGATGACAAGGAGTTCTTATCAGAGGCAAGAAGTGAAAAGAGGCAAATGAAACACTGGTTCAAACCAGAATAAAAATAGCACAGGAGGAAAAGGAAAAAGAAAACACCTGTAAAGGAACACAATTGATGTCTTTCAGGAGGTGCTATCACACTCACACATCTGCTCTGCCAGCTTTGCAGGGGAGCACACCCTGAAATTAACTGCAGGGCAGCAGGATGTCCCAGGCAACAGCCCTGGCTGCAGCCCACCCTGCCGAGCCCCCACGCTTTCCGGGTGGACCAAGTGAGATAACAAACTTCAGGACTGTTGCTGGGTCACTGCACTTAGTTATTTGCATGAAGTATTGAACAGTCACTGCAAAGACGACTTAGCTCTTTGGTTGCTTTTTGAGACAACTGCATCTCCCCTCATCCACAGAAGAAGGTGGGGTCTGGGCCATGGAGCTAAATCCAGCTAAAAGTAAAAGTTGAATTCAGATACACAATTAATTGGTGCAGAATTCTTCACATAGCAGTGTCAAGCAGGAGAATCTCTATCAAGATATCTCAGAAAGTTAAGACAGACTTAAGGTATTTATATTTGATTTCCATCCCAAGTCACAAATTAAAACTAGGAATGAGACAAAGATCAAAACTTAATCTTGGGACATGACCTCCCAGCTTTGCCCCATGTCTAGAGCTGGATTCACAAGCTGCATTAATCCCTGGGGACAGCAAAGAAAACTGAAAGCGAAGCACAGCAGGAAGTTATGTGTAAGAACCGCATGACAGGGTACAAAGCAGTGACAGTGCATCACTGCAAAAATCACAGTTGATTAGACGCATCTTGGGGTTGTTTCCCTAGTAGTCCCTTCCCAAAGAGGCACGCTGAAATCAGACAGGCTGCTAATGACAGACAGGAGTGATGGTTGTCGGTGCTGCCCAAAATATCTTGTCATTCTCTGATGAGAGTGTGCCCCAAGAGAAGAGATGTCATCATCCAGACCTGTCAGCATCTGCCACTGGGGTCAAAATGGGGCCAAGGAGAGCAGCCTCAGGGCAGGCAACACAAGGAAGCAGCCAGGGAGTGGGCTGGGATGAGGACCCAAGATGACTCTTTCCTTTGACTCCAGAGAGAGATTAACAACAGAAGAGGGTCTCATTTCTGCTCCTCAGCACATACCAGCATAAATCCAAAGCAAGTTCAGTGCCAAAGAGTCAAAGCATTTTCACTCCTGAGCTGTTGGTGCCACCACTGAAGCGTTGGGAGCCTCTCCTCCCAGCATCTAGTGAGGCTGGATACCTCTTCCCAAAACCTTGTGCTTTCCTTCAGGAAGCCCCTCTTTACCTGTTCTCCCTCCTGCCCTCCCTGCTGTTGTTTCTCACCATGATCCCTTTGGATCCCTCAGAAGCACTTTTGAAATGAAACCTGAGGGGATGCTTTGGCTTTGTCCTTAATCTGGGTGCCCAAACTTAAAAGCAAGTGTCACCTATACATATCCCAGGAATGCAGCTGGTACCACTGTTACCTCTGGCTGACACTCACACATCCCTTAGCACAAGGCACTGAAAGGGTAAAAGTGAGTCACAGCTCCATGTCTGTGTGCCTGCCCTGCTCAATCCTCATCCCCCACAGGATTAGTCAAATGGGCAGGAATTTCTCTAAGGGTTTAAGAAAGCTGTCATGCTCCCTTTTCTGCCTCCGGCTTTTCCTGCCTGACTTTTGCCAGGTGACTCTGCAGTTCAGCTCCCTCTCTGCAATATCAGGATTATAGAACCACTCCACCCCAAGACAGCATTGCAAGAACAAATGCTTTAACAGTTGTATTAGGGAGAAGAGTAATGAGAGATTGGATGAATATGAAAGATTACTGCACATTTGATTTCTAAATTTACCTCCTAGATCAGATCAAATAACTTGACTTCATCAAAGTGCTACTCACGCTGACAGCCTGTGGAGAGTCAAAGAGCAGGGAAGTCAGCCTCCTCTGAATAATCTTCTCAGGACCAGAATGGAAAGACCAGCCCTGGCCACTCTTTGGTTCTCCTGTCACTTCTCTTACAGTGCTTCCCACATTTCCAGATGCGCAGGCACTCAGTGAGCTGGAGATCTGAGCAAAATGAAGTATCAAGAGAAAACAAAGCCCTAGAATACCTATTCAGATGCAGTCATAAAAATACAATTCTTACTTTGATGGTGTATTATCCTGATAATTTCTGAGTGTAAACACATGCTACTCCAGCTAATCTTAGGTGAATCCAAATGTTAGTGCACCAGTTACTTGCTTTAACATGAATATAGGTCTTTGGGAAAAAGAGAAGCTGTGTTTGTGTACCTGTGGGATAGAGAAGTGCGTTGGATATTCACATGGGAGATGGAAACATCTACTGAACATTCTTGTGTCATGGTTTTATAGGTAGGACTCAACGCTATCGGCTTCTAAAAGAGTAATAGTTTTACTCCAAACCCATTTTCCCCGCTCCCTCCATCGCAGGCTGTGTTGCTGCTTTGCAAGCTCTGTAACGCTGTATTCACTGATTCAGCCGACAGTGATGGAAGGTCGAGCTGACCTTGTCATGCACATGCTGTCTGGGTAGGAAGCCTACCGGGGACCACATACGTCTGGCTAATATGGCCTCCCCATGTGGTAAGCCTGCTACTTGCCAGAGTTAATATTCACACCCACTCTGTGCAGCGGTTGCAAATACCCAAGGAACAATTAACCTGCCACGAATGCTTGTTTCATCATTTTTAATCCAAGGTGTTGACAGGAAAAATTATGTTTTTTCCTGCTTAGCCTAGAATAAGAGGCAGTGAAGCCTACAAATTTACTGATTAAATGCTTCCTAAAAGAAATTCTCAAACAATGAGCCCTCCAAACAGCCTGTCTTTATCCTCTGGATTTCATGCAGTAAGGAATTTAGATTTCCTATGACTTATACCTGCTTTTATGAGGGAAATGCCATTTTAAAGCATGCCAATGCCTACTGACTGATGCAGCTGCCTTGCACTCAGAAAGAAACAGTTAAAAGAAATACATTAAATCTTATGACAGAGGCAGACCTGCTGTCTCAATTCCTTTGAGTCAATCAGCACATTGTTGCTGCTGTAAATCAAAGGCAATTCTGCAGTACAATACCATTTTATTAAGCAGGTACTGCCCTGCAAAGGTAAATGCATATGCATATTAACTATAAGAATTTATTCAAAGTTCACAACCTCCCAGTGTTTTGTTTATAGTCTAAATACTCAAACATATTATTTTAGCTGACATATCTTATGTAAGTGAAGTGCCAAAGATGTATATGTATAAGCATATACTATACAGATGTGTAGATACATCACACATACATATTTATTTCACTACACAAGATGATGGAATCATTGTTATACCTCATGTAAGGCTGGATGCTGTTTTCTGCAGATCACGATGACAACCTCTGTTGGAAAACTACAGGATATTAGTCTTGGATACTCTGAATACATCCTCAGGTTTTTGAGGAGCTGCAAGAAAGCAACTTATAATCAAGTAAAAACTGTTTCTCGAGAAATATCTACATTCTGAATAATGTGATTTTTCAGGCCAGTGTAACTAAAGACTGCGGAGCAGAGGAAATAAATGTGCAAAAGAAAAGACTAGAGAGCATCCTGAGAATATTTATATTGTTAATTACCAGACAGGAACAAAATATTAGTGTATTTTATTATCACTGTATGCTTCGATGTCATTATCAAAAATGAAATAAGACTTACAGGAGGTTTCTTCTACAAACCAGTATCTTACTATGAATTTGTCCACTGTGGTTCTTGCTCTTTACCTAGTAAAAGGGACACTCAGCAGCAGAAGCCTGGCTTTACTGAAAAGCCAGAGCATGGCTGAAGACACCTTTTCTGATTTAGGACTCCAAGTGTTTTCAAAAACTAGGTCCCACCCAGCTGCACCTCTCACGTTTCTGCAGTATGGGCATGTGAATGCATTACTTGAAGCTCCAGTATGTACACTCTGAGCATGAGGAACCACAGAAATGCCTTGCAAAACCCAGCAGTGAGCATGAGATGCCTTGCCTACAGTGAAAGCATGATCAACTACTTCTTTCTTGATGCAACAGCACAATCCACGCTCTATGTGAACTGGCAACTTTATCATCTGCCAGATCCTTTATGTATTGATGAAGAGAAAGAAGCATAGCTATAGAAATGCTGCGATCTAGAGATGGCTCTCAGAGCACCTTTCACTGGATAAAGCAGTGAAATTCAACTATACAAGCCAAAGGCTTATGGCACAAAGAATAAAGCAAGGGTATTTGCCAACTTTACCTTCAGTTAGTGCCTCAGGGGTTGCGCTGATTCCTTATACCTATGATGGGAAGCACCTTGAATGCTGAAAATGGTGGGAGCTGAGCTAACAATAAATCTTTGTTACAGAGGCTGTCTAAGGCAATTGGCAAGTTTGTAAGTAACGATGCTTATATGTATGTGGTCTGTGCATCTGCGCTGAGTATGCACATAACCAGTGAATTCCATGCTAGAAGTTTATATAGACACACATACATTATGTAAACACACAGACCCAAAAGATGTATTTTTCAATATAACCCACAGCCATCTCATATGACCTAGATAATTCAAGGGCAGGAAAGCTACATAACATAGTATCTTTGCTGATAACAAAGCAATAATCCCCTTTCTGTGAGGAAATGACAGGTTTGAAATTGCCTTGTGTTCCCAGGCTTTAAACTTGGCAGCATGTCGGTTCTTGTAAATGTTTCAGTCCAGAAGAGTCTGGCTATCCATTATTAGCAGTTAATTCACTGCCAAGCACGTGGGCAACAACATTTGGACACAAGCGATGAAGCGCCAGCTGTTAGCCTGCTGCAACTCCCCACGCATTGAAGATTGGGAGATTTTTTTGACATAGGAATTTATTTCATGTATCATGGGTCAATCTTCTGGTGAGAACAGCAATTCAAACAAAGTCTGGGCTTTGCAGAGAATCTCTTTTCCCTGTTTAAGGCAAAGTCCTGCTGTCCCCTGTCCCACGAACAGAGGGAAAGGAGGTTATTTTACAGTTAAAAAACAACACGATGAGAGGAGAAATGCGAGTGCTCAAAATTCATGTTGGCCAGAAAATCACTGTTGTATTGGTAAAAAGCACATGTGTCTGCTACCTAGGCAATCTTCCTTGGTAGCCAACTTGAAGGAAACATTTTGGTTGATGTTAATTTCTGATAAACATATACTTCAATTCTTCCATAATGCTGTCTCTTCTTTTTAAACCAAGTAATTATCAGTAATGAACAATTAAAACTAGCTTTATAAATATCACTGTGCTCTTAAACAGGAAATGACTAAATTCATTGTATAGCTTATCTGCCACAAAAAGATTCAGTTGGCTCTTCTATTTATAACAGCATCTCCCTTAACTAATTAATAGCATTATCATTCACAGGCTGTTCATCAGGAGGATCCAAAGACCCTCATCTCCTGGTCCAGCTCTGGATATTTTGCATCATATTCTCATTAGCTCATGAGGACTTTCTACTACCCATGTCCTCAATAAGTCAAGATTCTCTCATCTCTTGACCACATACTTTTGTCACAGCCAATGTATTATTCTGCCCTGAAGCCACATCTTTGTATATACACATGGCATAATGGCACATAGCACCAAAATTCTGGCCAAACTCATCACCATCACAAAGTCCTCAGTCCTATTAGCTATATTATCCCCGATTCCTTTGCAGAGCCATCATAGAAGTC
>NW_009598797.1:26038-51673 GCF_000690535.1 Cariama cristata
TAATATTAGATCTTTGCCTATGCCTGAGTGACAGAGAAAAGAAAAATCTTTCCAGAGCAGAGGGGGAAAGTCAAATTATTCTGAATATTTTCCAAGAGCAGAAGGGATGCTTTGAAAAGAGGTTTTGATGCCAGATTGAAGCAAATGAAGGGAACAAGGAGGAATAAGTCCTAAAATATTTCCCCTTGCTGGGCTGTCTGCCTTCTTGGAAATAATAGACTGAGATTGCACTGTGAACCCAGCTCAGGTTGTGAGGGGAAATGTTGTGGAGCAAGCAAGGATGGCTTGGGGAGAGACCAGAAACCATGTGGAGCTGGCAGTGATGCAGTAAAGGAGGGGTGGAAAACCCATCCCAGATTTGACACTCGGGGAACTGCAAAGCCGTGCGTGGAACAGAAGTTAGGCAGCTCTTCAAAAACAGGTTGGGAAATCTAGCAAAGATACAAGCTGTGCTGGTGGTTGCTTATAAAGATAGGACCTCTGAGAAGAGAACTGCTAGCATTTGCATTGCCAGGAAGTATGCAGAAAGCATTGCACTGTCCTCAGACTATTTACATAGTGATTTTCCTGGCTTCAGGAACCGTTCAGGCTGTCCCTCTGAGAAGCCCATTTTGTATTTATAAGGTTTTATGAACTTGCAAAATCTTTCAGAAATTCTGATCTGTGCATAATTTCCCATGCTTTTCTTCAAGTGCTTTTCCTCTCCATAAAAATGTGTTATTAAGTTTCAAAATCTGACTGCATGACTGTTAAATTCAAGGGAAGCTTCAGAGCATTGAGTCTAAATGTTGGAAACTGGTCCATTGGAATTGAAGGAAGAAAACGTTCTGGTAAAGAAGAAAGGGCAGGAGGACTATAATCATTCTGCATATGAAGAATAGAAAGTTGGAATTATTTAAAACAGCAAGCACACAGCCTTGTGTTCTTAACTCACAGGAGGAAGGTACAGTGAAGCCAAAGGTCAAAAGGGGAGAAGAAACCAATTTTTGGCCTCCTCTGAATCATTCTTCTTCATAGAGCAGACTGGCTATTGTGAAACCTATTCATGCATGTTCTCAGGACATGTTTTTTCATGGCCAATATTTAATCTGCAGCCAAACAAATTCACGCAAGCATCCAGATTTTCCCCAGTATGTTGCTAGGTTCCTGGTGAGCAGATTTGTCACACATTACAAAATGCACCCCACAAACCCATTTCTCAGCCATCCCAGGTTTCAAAGATCTGTGGGTGCCAAAGGTAGAACAAAGTATTCACATCCCCTGTGCAATACAGACCAGAGGATACCAGTTGGCACTTCTTAGAGCAGTAAAATAATTCTGATTAGTACCAGTTTATCTTAAGGAAAGTCACCTAGTTGTAAGAAAAAAAAATAATAAGCAATGGAGAATCTACTCCGTCTCTTGTCTGTGTGTTCCAGTACTAATTCCCTTCTTGCTGAACATTTGAACTCTGCCTTCAGATTCAATTTTTCTAGCTTTGGAAAATGTAGGAGTGCCTGGGTGAGATTCTCCAACCTTTATGATAGGAAGGAGTTGAGACTAGCTGATTATAACAGCATTTCTAGCTTGAACAACTCTGCATCTCTGAAAATACTATGAATTTTGACAGGTTTTCAATATGTTTGTCCACCCACAGAGCTGATGCCATCTCACTTGCTGAAGGAAACTATAAAGGAAAGATTTCCTTTGGCTCAAGAGAGATATTTTAGTAGTGGCAAAGTCTGTCCTTCTGCAGGCATTTCAGCCAGCAGGGAATAGCCTGAGAATCCACGGGTTGTTTTATTCGATCAGTGGCCAGAAACAATTAGAAAGCCCGGCTGGATGTTTCTTCAGCCTGCATTGCTCAGACAGCCCAGCTATCACTGGCAGCAAGAGCCAGAACTGCCTCTCTCTGAGATAAGTTATTAAAAAGCATCCCCTCTTCCACTGACACAAGGTTATCACTGGATATGAGTGGGATGACATGCCAGACCTAGTGATATAGAAGGGATGGGAGCGCTAATAAAGTCTGGATCAGTCAAATAAGCTGGTCTCCAGCCACTTCACTACTGCCTATAACATGCAGCTGGCCAGCTCAGACACAGCCTTGTTCCCGACGCCTTCTCCTCTCATCGCATCTTCTCCTGTGCAATAAGTTCCCATGGATGGGGAGCCCCTGATCAAAGCATCTCCGGTGCCACATGTGTCTGTCTGCAACACTCAGTCTCTTGTCTGTCACTTGCTGCACTGAGCATTTTGCATACTCCTGTCTCGGGACAGACTCCTATCTTCTCCCCCCCTCACTGGATGCCACCGTGCTCTCCTGCAATTAGACTTTGTCACCTGCATTAAAATTGGTGATACTGGGGCATCTCACTTTTTGTGACATTACTTATGGAACAAGGGAGAAACCCCAGCACTGACCTGCACCTTGGGCATTGCACCAGACTTGGCCCCGTACTCCCAGGAAGGCACGTTCCCCAGGTCCCTCTGGTGTCACGCAGCTCGCTCTTCCAGCCCTGTTTGGGAGGGAAGGGAAGAAAGTGGGGAGGTCGGATTTTGACTCTCTCTACTTGCAGCTTAGAAATATAAGAGTTGTAAAACTAATCAGTATTTTAAGTCAGCTGGTGAAATTTTCTTCTGTAGGAGTCACAGCCAGTCAGATAGATGTGGAACAGGCATTAGAAAAAGATGGATGTGGCAGGTCCGATTAATCCAGGTGCTTTTCTTGAATAACAATAATTGGGGTTTAACATGACTATGTGTATAAAATCAAATTTAATCAGTAAATGGATTGCCTCCAAACTTACTGGCAACCCACCCTCACATTTATCTAGGGCTACTGCTATAATTCCATTGAAATTGGAGTTCTCACCCTGAAAATTTCTTCTTTCACCTTTGATGACATTTCCATCCTTTCCTTCGCAGAATGCAGACTTGGACTTCCACTCTAAGAAGTGGAGCTGCATGCTCACATGCCAGGTCCTATTGAGAGGCATGAAAGATGAATGAACTTCACCTCACCTGTGGCTGCAAGGCTACTAATCCACAGCTTAGAGAAAACAGCAGAGCAATGCACTGACTGTCAGCTGGGGCTGCCTTCAGGAAAATTTACCTGAATACTCAAACTAGAGGAATAGACTACACCAGCTCAAGAAGCAGCCCTGTGAGCTGCTAATTGTAGTTGGTCTTTATCTCCAGTGGCTTTCTCAGTTACAGTAGATGCAATATGGCTCATTAGTACTGCAGCACATAGGCATAAGTGTAATTGCAGCAATTACTTATCTCAGCTATCCCAATCACAAGCACCTGAGCACCATCCCCTTGGATAGTCAGAGGACCTGAAGAGGACACTTGAAATGCATCCTACTCTTCTGATAACATGGAAGATCATCAGAGATTCTCCAAGTGATTGTGAGGCCACTTCAAGGCACTCAATATTACCTTGTTATTTGTTTACCTGATCTATGAGCTTGTGTGGGTTAATAAGCAGCCTGCTGCCCCACCAAGTCAGTGCAACCCAAACTGTGCTCCAAGAGAAAGATAAATCCAGCAAACCAGAGCTCAAACCTCCCTGGCCAACAGTTGGCAGCTGTGACTTGAGTCCAGCTCCTGGATCAGCTAAAAGACCCCTGGCATCCCACCATGCCTGGCTTGGCTCTGGCCTTTGGCTTGCTTGCAGGCTGCAGATAGAGTTTCTGACCTCCAGCCATGTGCTGGTTAATGGTCTGGATTGCCTGTCTGGGATCAAGGGGGCTTGACCCAAGACTCACAGAAAAAGGAGCTATGCAAACAGCTGCCCTCAACTGAGGAGCTTTAAATCAGGGAGCTGGTCCCACACATTGCTATGAGTGTGCTCCTTGCTGTCAGATCAGGCACATGAATTGAGGAGGCCTGGGAGGAGATGCAACTGTCTTGAAAATATCCACACCCTTATATTCTTAAATCTATAATTCTGAATAAAATTATGGGAAAAATAGGTCAATGTACATATATACATTCCTCTTTACATAATCATCATGCAATGTTTATTGCAGAATTCCCTGCTCTTGCTGTCCACACAGAAGTACGTTAAGGTTTGCATCCTGCATATTTTACTGAATCTATTTCACAGCAATATTTCTGCAGATTTTGATGTCTTTCTGAGGATTTTTGAGGTTTGTCTGAAAGTGGGCTGCTGTGACCCTGAGTCCTGGGATCTGTTAGCATTCTGGAAGGAAGCCAGTCCTACCATTTTCTGTCTAAGAATTTTCTCTGGGTTTGCATCTCTGTTCTTTTTGGTTGTTTTGTAATTAATTTGTAATTTATTGCTTTATGAGGTTTGCAAGTATCGTTTTTATAACAAGATGGGCAAAAGCCAACTGGGGTAATAACTCAGGAATCTCCTTGTATTTGTATTGGGGACAAATTTGCTGCTGGAGTTTCTTGGATGATTAAGCTCTTAATTTACAGGCAATTCTTGTTCATAAATATTAAATGACCATCCAAATAACAAACTTCCCAGTGATGGTTTGATTCTCAGTTTAAATAAGCCACTGCCTCTTATACCAATAAATCTCATCCAGTGTCTTAAGAAAACAAACAAAAAACCCCTTACCTCACAAAAAGGGTCCTCAAAGGATTTATCTTGGTCTCTTGTACTGTGTCCTGATGTTTAGTTGCTCTCTTCTGCAGAAGCTATTGAACTTGGCTCTATTCAAGCCAGCATCTGAGTCAGCTGTTTCCTAGCTCAAGACACAGTTGGTCTCCTTTACCACCAGGTAACCTGGCTGGTATCATCAGTAGTGATGTTTTAGATTCCCCATGAGACTCTTCTAATAGTTGCCTGTCAAAGGAAATGCTTATACGTGTACACGTGTATGCTTAAACATGTACAAGCTTCTCATTGCTTGAATGAAGCAGTAACTGGGGCCCGTGGCTAAGTGACGGGGAGGGAGCTGGATGCAGTGGGAAAAATTATTAACAAGGATGGCTGGTGCAGTTTGCCTAGTCATTTCCATCAGAAAACAGGTCAAGTGCCTGCACAGTCCTGGCAAGTGAGAACCAGGCTTCTGGCTTGTAAATCAGGAGCTGCGTTATAAGGGAATTCATGGAGTTTGTTTGTTGTACATTCCTACAGACGTGGTGTTGCTGAGACAGTGGAAAACAAGCTGTGTATACGTTACACACGGGTGCTGAATTATGTGTAGCCCAGCTATTTAAGCTCAGCCTTCTTTATCCTACAATGAGGCTTGGAGTGGCATTCCAGGCTCCATCCCTCCTCTGTGGGCTCTGTTTCCTATGAGGGCTTGGCACAAATACTTAACAAGCCAAGAGTTTGGCTCCAAAAGGATGAAACAACTAGGGAAAGCAGCCACTGCCCTGGGTGGATAAGATACATATGATGAGGATCATCAGTCCTTGTGGTGCAGGGCACACATTGCTCATTGGCCACGATCCAAGCCAGATGCCTCTTTTTAAATCCTCTTTCACGTTGCCTTTTCAAGTAGGCTCTTCTTGACCTCTTCTGGGGTG
This sequence comes from Cariama cristata, assembly GCF_000690535.1. Lineage (NCBI taxonomy): Eukaryota > Metazoa > Chordata > Aves > Cariamiformes > Cariamidae > Cariama > Cariama cristata. The sequence goes on from NW_009598797.1 coordinate 31,532, forward strand.
AGCAAGGCCATAGGAGATAAAAAAGAAATACATGCCCTGCCGGCTCCTGAACATTTGCCAGTGATCGTCAGCTTCTGAGATTTGCTGATCTTCAGCCATTCCCCAGTGGAGGTGAGGAATATGATGGGAAATACAAGACTGACAGCAGGAAAATCCCTGTCCTTAGTCCCCTTTGCACATACCCTAGGACTAATCAGTCACTTGAGGGATCCCTAGGACCTGTGGACCAAAGTTTAATGACAACCACCCTGGAGCCACATCTCCTTTCACAGGTGTCTGCAAAATCTTTTTAGGCCTCTCTGCTTTTTACAATAATTTTCAGCTTTGAGCAATATCATACTTTGTATTTGCCTGATTGCTAGCTACAGGGAAGGGACGGTTCTCCACTTTCTTGCTCCCTTTCACTGGAGTAAGTTACTGATCTAAGGTGTCCATGTTCATTGGCCAGCCATGCAAGAGCTTTTTCTGTATTTCACAAGTCACTCTTAATTTCTCTTAGCATTTGTTGAGACAGATCTAGGAAAAAAGAAAAAGGACCAATACTTACTTCTAGAATAGCAACTATTCAAATTATATTTTTATTATTTTAACAGAATTGGTCTCAAATATCAGCATAGGTGAAATCAAAATAATCTGATATAGTCCCTTTCTTTCCAACTTGTGAAGAGCCCAAGCTCTTGTGAAGAGCAGCTGTTGTTACACTGCTTTTTTGGAGCATGTCTCAGTGGCCCTGGGGCCTGCTCCTCCCACTGCCTGACTTGCAGCGGCTGGCACAAAGGTTAACAGAGCACATCCTACTCTTTCGTTTTTAAAAGGTACCTATAAAAAGTACACGGATAGGGCTGCCAGAAACATGTTACATATGGCAGACAATAGGTGATTCTTGCAAGCGTTTGCATATCAGAAAAGTTAATGAAAACAGACAGACTTTTCCATGGGTAAAAACTTTTTTGCCATGCAACATGGGAGCAGTTCTGCAGCCGGTACAGTGGGACAGTGAGGGTGCACTAGCATGGTAATACGCACTGATGCAGCATAGCTCTACCACGGCTTTGAGACAGGAAGAACTTGGTCCAAGCTAGCATTTCTATCCGTAATCAGAAATAATATCTCTTCTAGGAACTCACCCACCCACCTGACCAGGGTATAAAAATCCAGCCTACAAAAGGGGGGGGGGGGGGGAAAGCAAGATGTTCCTCTAGCTCACTGGAGACTAACTGTATCAACCACAGACTGAACACTTTTTCCCAGGGCTTACAATATTCACAGAACCATTCCCTTGTTTTATTACAAATTGCCCTGTATAGTAATGGTAAGGATCAAACCACAAAATCTACATTTCCTTTTAAGTAAATTGCATTGTGATTCAGGGGCTGGAAAGCAGAGAAGAGCTAGCAGCACTAGATGGCTGTATCATTTCCTGATGCTTCTGCTGGGGGCTCCAAAGTGTTTAGTGCTGGTTGTGTCGAAAGAGATTAACTTGTGTTGACAACACTCTACCTGGGGTGAAACGCTGGAAGTTTGTGCTCTCCAGAGTGTTTTAATGCTAGAGGTATCCTTCATCATCTGCACTCAGGGAAAACTTCCTTATCAGGTGCTTCAGGGTCTGGGTAAACTGTGAGAGCAGAGGTGGTGGCAGTGCCCAAGTCTGGAGTCACATCCCCCATCAGGGAAAGAATACCCTTCGTGGAAATGCTATGGCCAGTCCGATGGAATATGTTACTTTGGGCTGGTTACATCGTCTTTTTTGTAAAGAGTGTCCTGAACTAACCCCTGCCTGTCTCCTACCCTCTCTGCAGACAGACTGCTCTAGCCCTCACCGCTATCAGGCAGAGGCACCTGGTCCCAGGCAGCCTAGGGACCTGGGCTCCCCACTGAGCCCTGGGATATCATCTCTGAGTTACGCTGTCTGCCTGGCGTGGTTAAAAATTAAACTGCCCCTGCCAATAGTTGATAGCCAGACAACAGACAGGGCTGACAGTCTGAGAGCTGATTTTGGCAATGCACTTAACGTCACACCTCTCTGAATGAGGTTTGGCTTTTATCCCCTACAAGAGGATTGCTCTGGACACAGTTGGTGCCAGAGGCATAATCTCACCTTCGCGCACTGGGCACACGCTCGTGCTTCAATACCAACAGGTGATGCTCAATTCAGTCCATTGCATCTGGAGTTTAGAGTGAAACCCTTAAGATTTAATTTATGAATTTAAATGCAATAGAAACAAAAGCATCTGGTGATGGCACAAGCAGATCCTGCCAAACAGCTAATAGAAACCAGGCTAAAATGTTTTTACTTTGCTTATTAGGACAAATTGGTCCTGTCTATGAGACAGCTCAGCCACAGCATATGATACAGTAATACCACTTGATACTACTGTTAACTTTTTGAACCTGAACTCTACCCGGGAAAATAATAATTAAAGGAAGGAAGCACAGGCTTGAATGATGTATGTTCAGATGATAAAGTGCATCGCAGAAGGTAACAGGCTTTTCTATCAAAATGCTTGTCCATTTAGATGGAAGAAATTAATAAAAATTCACATAATAGCATTGCTGAAAATCTCCCCAAAAACCATTAAATGCAGCTGAAATTTGACATGATACTTGGAGCTCAGAACACTGCTTCTTCAGAACCACTTTGCAGAGACTCTTGTTTATTAAGGGCTAGAGATGCTGCATACCTCTTATTTTTTTCTTTTTATATATTAACAAAATCCCTGCTTTCCTGGATGAATATTGGGATGCCTGTGATTACAGCAAGAAACATGCACCCTGGTAAAGACATACTTGTAGCATGGAGGTCTGGAGGTACCCATCATACACTGAAGGGTCACATAAACAGGCTCACTGTCACAAAGGGCTGCCAGTGGAGAGGCCAGCTCTTGTGATATGGCCTCTTCTCTCCCAGGAATCATGCCAAGACTGAGAGAAAAATCTCATATGGACCCTGAAATTAATCTCTGAAGTTCACTTAAAATAACTAATTACCTATGTTAAATTAGAACACTTGAAATGGTATAGCATTATAATCCTCCCTCAACTAGAGAACTGATACTCATCTTTCCAGGATCTACAGATCACTTCTCCAAGGGTGCTATCCCTGTCTTTCATCTTAAACTGCTGCATAACATAGAACATTTATTTTATATTAAAAAATTACAGATTTTATGAAGGGAGACCCACAGGATAAATACTTTCTTCCTCAAATCTGAAACAAAATTCTCCTGGGCTCAAGAAACCTTCTCAACCCTCATTTAATTGTAAACCTGGACTTGTACAACCCTTATTAATTCCACAGTAGTAAAGGGCATGTGATTATACCATCTTTCTTTGATTATATTAGTTTGCTCTTCTTTGCCACGATGCTTAGCCGTTATACAAATAGACAGAGATAAGTTATAATTAGCGACTTCAGGAATGTTCTGAAGAACACTTGTAATTGGCAACAAAAACAAACAAAAAAAAGCTAATTCATTTAATTAGGCATGTGATGGATATTATGACTTGTAAAATGTATCAAAGCTTATTGATACGGAATAATTATTAAAAGCAGCTTCTGTTTACTAAAGGAGCAGTAGCAGATGCATTATAAACACAGTGTTAGATCTGTAAGTCTCTGATTAGAATGGGTATTGGCATTTTTGCTCTCTTCTGTTCTGCTGTAGTGCTTCAAAGGGTCTACAGTGTGGCATTAAGGGTAACACAGTGTTTCTGCAAAGACTGTTGGCTGCTCATACAAGCACTGATGACAAATTAGCTTAAGATGATGTCCAAAAGTGTTGTTTTCAGACCTGTGCCACAATAACACCTACATCCTGGAGAGATAAATTAATGTTTGTAGGCCCTCCAAAGAGAGTTACTCCAAAATGCCAGGTATGATGACCTGTGCATTTCCATTTCAGGTTACTGAAGGATATTATCGTTTGCACGAGATCTGGAAATTGGTCTCACACTGTGCTTTTAATGACAAGGGAATATCATGATTTGGAAATCTAAGCAACTCATCAGGAAGCCGGGCTCTTAAATGACGTTTAAATTGAATGGTGGGTAAGATGTTCTCCAGAGCATCCTCTATCAGCTTTATGTTTTGAGTTTTGCCAATCTCAGGATAAAAACTATAATTAATTTCCCCTTTTCGAACCTTTAAATTATAATTAAAGACAACATACATAATAAGAAAGTTTTCTCTTGATATTACATGCAATGTCAGAGTTAATTATTATAATTTTAGCTCAGGGTTTTATCACTCAGAATGTTAATCTCTCTGTTACTCTGAAAGATTGAGGAAAAATGGAAAAAAGTCTGTAATTGGTTTTTCCCCAAAAAATGCTTCTGTGCACAACTTGAATGTAGCATGCATCTCATTTTGACCAAAATATTTAATTGGCAATGACTGCAAAATAAACTTTGTTCTTGTTCTCAAGAGGTTTTCTCCCTGTAAGAACTACTTTTGGCAATTAAACAAAGGTGAAAGAATATCATACACAAAATTGCCTATGCTTGTTAACTGGGATGATGTACAGATTCAGCTGGATACAGTTTTGCTGGTTTTTAGTCTTAACAGCTCATCTCCACAAGCATTAATGCTCCCTCTACAGCTTTGTACAGCAGACCACTCCTGCCGAAGTCAGGGAGACTATTTGGGAGGCTCAAGTTAAACAATTTTTCAGGTCCTGCAGGATCAAGGCCATGGTTTGTCTCTGGGAGCCACTAAATCAGTGTAATGCTGCACTGCACTTTTATTACCTGTGCTGTTTTCTATTGCTTTTTAAACAGTTTGGTAGGGTGTTGCTAGCATCCTGGCAGAGGCAGCCTTACCAATAAAATGATTATGTTTATTGTTACACTACCAAGCAGCTCAGGAGGGTTTGTAGTGCCGCTGCTTATTGTGGGACTGGATCAAAGGGCTTGGATTCAAATCTTGGCTCTGTCATCAAGGCAATACATGGCCACAAACAAGCTCCTGAATGTAAACTGCCAGGCCTGCTGCCCTCCTTTCTACCCCCGCTCCCAGAAGACAACCTGCATTTTGGTCCAGCACTGTAGGTGGGATCGTAGGATGTGTTAGAGCATCTGCAGAAGCTCAGTCTGGCCGACCTAGGTAACAGCAGCAACTCAAGAGGAGTAGCCCAGGTTTTGCCCTGTTAGCAACCCAAACATGGGCTCCAAGCCTCTGAGGATTTTTTGTGCCTGTGCTTTGTTCTGTATTTCTGGAGAGGTGACAGACACAGCTGCAATGCTGATGGGGCTGGAGGGGAGATGGAAGAGCCTCACTCCTGCTCTGCTTTGGGAACACAAATCCCAGACTGGGCAGGTGTGCAACAGTCTTTTTCTCCCCTGTAAGCCCATGCATCTTGCTGATTGACCTGAATTGGCTCTGCCTGCACCAGAGGAGCCGTGAGCATGCAGTGACTTGGACTTGGCACTGTGATAACGCATCCCCACAGCTCTGGTCAGCTCCAGGCTGACTGAGTAAACTCCTGTGTGCCAACAAAGAGCAGGCAGAGGTACTCAATGCTGCCAGCTGTGCCAGGCAGTGCTCCTGCACTTTTGTCAAGTCCAGTGGTGTTCACAGAAGAAATTATAAGAGCATAATAATAATTATAAAATTATTTTGCCAGGAAAAACACTATTGCAGTATTTATGGTATAAATGTCCACACTAACATGGGTTGTGGGAAGGAATTTATACTGCTACACAGTTTAAATTCACAATTTAGAGATCTATTTTCAAGTCCTTCATGTGCAGGAAAGGTAAAGTTTCTCCAGGCAGAAGGAGAAACTTTTGCTACCATCACACTGGCCAAAACTCAAGCAGCAAGGACTTAAATCTTCACACATACTCAAGTTTTGTGAAGTCTCCTAGGAGGTGAACCTGAACCAAAAGGATAGATATCAAGATCTGATGTGAAGACATGAGAGATGACATTTAGGAAAGAGAAAAAATATATGAAAAATGAACGCTGAGATATTATCTTGAACATGAGAGAACAACAACTTGCAAATCAAACCAACCCTGATTACTTTTTCTAGCACTGAAGGTGAAACTGGTTTTGCAACCCGTAACACTTAGTTGACTGACATGGTCTAGCGTTTCATAGACATAACCTAGACCAAGGTTCTCTTTTTTAAAAGTAGGTAACTATAAATCTACACAAATATACATACAGACACATAGCTCTATTTCATCCTATCCAAAAAATCTTTTCACTAGAGAAGGAAGGAAGGAGCACAGGAGTTCACAGTTGCCATACATATTTACATCTTTGCTCCAGAAAAAAAATCCTGTCTGAACTGTATTGGGATTTGTGCAGGAAAAACAGGTTCTCTTAGATTTTTGGACTGAGCGTGTGCTTAGAGGAAAACTTATTTTTGGTCCTCAGCCACCTGCTGAGCCACCATCTAAACTGCCTTTTAACCTGTCATTGCCACATCAAAACTGGGGCTGTGACACAGCAAACCTCAGTACACGACATAAGTTACCGAAAGAGATTTGCTGACAGGCTTTTTGGCTGAGGCTGGTCAACCTGCTTCAGTGTTTGGGTTCCACGCCGGCTGAATTATTTCAGCTGCAACAGGCTGCAAGAGTTAACCAAGACAGCAGAGATAAGCTGTGCCACAAAGCTAATTCCCAGCCAAACTTTCTCCACTAATGGAGGAGTTGTCCATTCAGATTTTGCAGCATGGCTCCTGGCCATCACCCTCAAAAAGCTCAGAAATATCAGGACACAGAATTTGAGCCTTTCTCTATTTTAAATCTTACAGAGATACTTCCTACCTGACCTTCCTCTCTTTGTGCCATGAACAGTTAGAGGGGCCCATCATTCAGTGCAGCCGTGCATCCCATAGCAATGAATGGTCCACCAGAGGAGGGAAATACAGCACAGGTTTAGCAAAGAGATTATGCTCTCCATGTGGGAGCACAGAACAGCCACCTCCCAGCCCCAGGCCAGCAAAGCCTGTGCCCACTCAAACTCTGAAAATCCAAGTTTCCCTAAAACCAAAACTGCAGCCTTCTCTTCTAACTTGCTGAAGTAAACGAGCAGCTTCAGGGCCCTTCTCACCTCTTGCAGCTCCCAGGGTCACACATCTCACTCTTGACTTAGACTTTATTTAGCATATCCTCTGGCATACATCCCTCTGAAGACAGAAGGGGCAATGTTTCAGACCACCACATGGTCACTTTAGGGGACATTCCTTCTCTGTAGCACCCTGGAGTGCCTTGTCTTTCTCTGAACTGAGCTTTCCACCTCTACCTCCACGCATAATATTTATGAAACATGCTGGTTTACCCATCAGAGAAATAGTGTTTGATGCAGTGCCTCCAAACTGAGTGATTTGTCAAGGTAACTGCAACGGGAGGACATAGCACCACTAGAAGCTAATGTATTACTGTCCTGATAGATTCATGTCGTTAAATTGATGGCTGACATTGCTGGGCCTCTCAGCAGAGAAACTGTCTAGGCCATCGAAAATGCCATGTTAAAAATACTAGTATTTATCTTTTACAGAGTGCCTTATAGCCTCGGAGCTATTTTCAAAAATTAACCAGCAGATCTCCTCCAGTTTCCATAGTGGGTATTCTGCATAACTAACACTACTCTCGTCTCACAAAATGGGAAATTTGAAGACCTCATGAACTCAATTTCCAGCACTGGCTTGGTACCCACTGATCTGGCTGAACTCTGTAAGAGTAACAAGAAAAGTGCACCTGAGACATAAACCTATAAAATACTGGGCTACTATGAAAAGATTGGTCACAAACTATATTAAATTCTATTCTCTCCCAAAGGAATATTGAAATATGCCCTTTGTTTTCAGAGATATGATACCATATCTCTATCTTAGGAACAAAGGAGGAATTCTGAATTGTCACGGTTTCACGTGGTATCATAACCCAAATCCCATTTCTGATGTCCCCTTGACTCTCTGCTTATTACTATCAGATGTTGCAGAAATTCAGTCAACTTTCCAACAGGAAAAAATACAAGCAATGCAATATTTGGGTGTTATTTAAAGTTCACTTTTTTGTAACTTCACAGCAGATCATGCAAGACAATCCCTTCCTCCGGAAACCTCCCCATCAGTATCACATTTGCAAGTAGCAATCCTATTTTGAGAACAGATTAAAAACAAACATCCTGGCACAGCCCAGCCTCCCTTGACTGCCCAGTGACTCCTTCTAAGCAGAAAAACGAAAAATGAGCTCTCCCTTGTAGGCTATCAAAACACCGGCAGCACTGCAAGGCTGTTTGTAAGTGTTCCTCTCCAACGCCTGATTGCAAAGCTGTGTTGTGCTCCTGGGAGCTCCCACACACCAATACAAGTGCTGTTTGTATTACTCAGAAAAATAACGAGGTAATTTCTCCTTCACCTTGTCCTTCTAGCTGTCACTACTGTGTGCTCCTGACTGCAGAGGCCATTCCCTCCAGCCTCTGTGGTATTCCTCGGTATTCACATGTGCTACCAAAATAGCTCTAGGAGCCGACATTATCACTGCCTAGCATTTTCCTCTGCTGTTTTGCATTTTCAAGTTGTTGTATTCCTAATAAAGGTGAGATTTTCAAAGGAGGCAAAGAGGACACTGTACTACAATCTAAGAGGTGTTCAAAATGGGAATTAAGCACCTAAAACTCCATCTGTGCTTTTGATAAACCTCTGCCCCCCAAACAAAGATGAGCAGCGCAGTATTTTTGACATCTGCAAAGCAAACTACTGAATGGCCCAACCTTTCCTACCTTTAATGTTAGTACTGACTTCCCTTAATCCCCACTCTTGAAAAATGCATCAGGCATATGTCTCTGTTTGCAGAGGACAAAACCCAAACCAGTCAGCCCAGAAAAGCTTTGATCTTATTTATTGAAGTTGTCTTTGTGAAATATGTTCCTTTTAAAAGTTGGTTATTAGAAGTTCAGAATAATGAGACCATTAAAATAACTTAGCACAGGCTGGGATCAATTAAAATAAATGGGTAGGAATAAGGACTTTAAGAACAAGTTGCTTCATCAGGGAATTCAACACTCAGCTGTGTCTACCTTGGCTTCAGTATATATCACATGTATATTCACAGCACCTTGACTCAGAGTTATATACAGCTGAATGCTATGGTTATTGAATCAACGAAAATGTACTATATTTTTTTTTAAGGTAGAAAGATTGTTTTTTAAAAAAACAGTGTGCACCAGTACGCTGTCAATGAGTCTTTAGTGGTCTCTTTTACAGCCTAATGTAATTGCTGTACCAGCTCTCCAGGTATATAAACCCATGCTTAAGTTTATTTTGATCCAGTAAATCAGGTATTTAAGGCTAGACTATTCACAGGGCTGAACGACTTTCAGTGGGATTTGGGGAATTTAACCTCACTTTGTTGAAAATTGCAGTCAAACTTCTTAACTGAATAGGGATGAACAGGCTCAACTGGAGTTTTTGAGCTCATCGAATCTGCTGCTTTCTTCCCAAACCAGAACTAACTCTAAAGAAGCGGAGATGTTGTTGAATATACCTTGCATGAAGAGAAATTTTTCTTATGAGATATAAGCCTAGATAAGAAAGCAGTTATTAGCATGAAGAAGGGATCCAGAAAAAACATACAGCATCAAGAGAAAAAACCTTGGAACAGAAAATTAGGTGCATAGTGTCTCTCATGGCTTGAAAGTGGGTAGAAGTCCTGTCTTTCTCGTTTATATTAGAAATCGTAGAATTGCAGGAGTGCTTCAAGATCTGAATAACACCTTCATGTCTAAGACCCAGCATATCTTTCCAATCTAGAAAAATGAGATTAAAGCACCATACAGGGACTCAGGAGAGCCCAGTAAGACTCAAGCTCAGCCACTGATTTTCAGTGCAAGCGGTCAAACCACCAGTCTGTCCCCCAGGTTTTTTTGTCTGTTTCATGCGACATTTTTGTCTATTCTTTGCTATAATCCGACTGTCTCGTGGCTGCCTTTCTGTGCAATGATGAAGATGGTGTACGTTATGGGGGAATGAAGTTTATTTCATGGTGTAGCTGGTGAAAGCAAAGAGGCAGCACTGGGAACAGATGTGCTGAGGTTTAGAGACCAATTTTCCCCCAGGTTGCCTGCCCAGACCCACAGAGTGAAAAGCTGCTGGAGTGGGTCTGTCCACAGATGCTGGAACCTGGGCTGGCATGGCCTCCTCAGAACAAACCCTTCTTCTCAGGGTACGGGTCCATACTGGAGCTGGAGTCAGGCCCCAGCCATCCCAAAGAAAGGTAGAGAACAGGAGAACAAGAAAAGCCACAGTTACTTTATATTGACCAAAAGGAGAAAAGACAAATGGAAGGGCAAGAGCAGCCAGGAGTAGGGGAAAACTGGAAAAATGATGGGACATGGCATTTTCCTGTCTGTTTTTAAGAAGGAACAATTGGTTTTAGCGTACTCCAGTTTAACCTTAGAAAACCATCACTTTCCACTAGTCTCCAGTTGTTCATCTATACCAGGTTTAATTGAAAGGACTTCCAACTTTATTAAGTTTTCCTTCAGATTGTTTTCAATAACGCTGTCTAAGCATGAATGTCATCTGAGCAGGAACTTTGCATCATGAGAAACTGCATCTCAATAAAAAGTTTTCAGCAAGCAGCAGTTCTCCAAGGCAGGGAGTTATTAATGTATTTGAGCACGCTAGTTAAGCAAGGTAATTAATATATCTCTGAATACTAGGTATGCATGGTCAATTCTGATAGCTGTCAGCAAAACATAATCTAGGTAATTCCCAGCATATAAATTGTATGTATTCTTGAAAAACAATTTCTAATTGTGAAGACTAATTAATTTTGGGGAAAAGCCTGCTTTTGTTTAACTGGAACAATAAATTTAATTATGATAACAAACACCCAGTGGACAAACAGTTCTGAAGAACATCATCTCTGTCCACAAATAATCAGTTTTATTTAAAACCTGATCCGGTTATGTTACCAAGAAAAAAAAACAAAACTGCTTTTTGCAAACACAAACATGATATCCTGTGTTATATTTAGGGATATGTCTGGCATTAAACACACTTGCAATGGTGCCAACTGAATACGCATATGCAGCTAGGTATCACAACCTGCCTGATGCTCAAAAGTGTGGGTGAGACATTCAATACCACAGGCAATTGATAGAAAACAGGAAGCTGGAACAGAAGGTATTTTTTTATTATCAGCTTCTAACAGCCTGGATAGTGAATAGAAAGCAGTGGAACAAAACTGGGGAAAAAAGTTGCGCTGTGCCAGGCTTTCTCTTTTTCTCCTCAGGACAGCAATCACCCTTAAAAACTAGCAAGGTGTGAATCAGACCCTATCTTTGTCCCCTTTACATTCAGTAACGCTCTGTTCAGCTGCACCCTCTCATGGCTGGGACAAAGCAGGTATTGCAGTGGTCCCAGTGCCAGGCCCTTGTGCAGAAGTCGCTGGGGAGCCCATTTCAAATAAAACGGAGAGCCTGTAATTGTCAGCCTCTCAGCTCTCCCAGCACTTCCCCATTTTGTCTGTTTTCTCCTCTTCCCAGAGCAATAGGTGTGGACTATTTGGTGTAGAAGATTTGGTTCTTCAACATCACAACACACAGGCTTGCAAACAGCGAATACTCTGCTGAGCTGAAGGTTGGGCTGTGCAGGCTAAGGGAGGAATGAGCACTGATGGGGAAGGCTGATGAAGAAAAACTTGCTTCCATGGTTGGGGAACAAGCTAAGTGAGGGTCGTGGTGTCAGCAAGCACCCCTTGGCAAAACAGAAAAAACTCTGGCTCTGTGCAGGCATGAACGTGTGGTTCAAGGAAAGCAATGTGGCTAACTGCCAGGGTCACCGTCCACTCCTGCAGCTGCCTTTGAGCTGATGCTGTGCAGCTGTGTTGTGCAGGACCATCGTCACCCCAGATGAGGGACCAGGTTCTCCCGTGCCTCTTGTCATCAGTCCTCCAGCATGGGGAGGTGGCAGTGATTTCACAAGGCCACCTCCCTGCAGTGGGACGTGCTGTCAGGGAAGGAAGATCCTACCAGCCGGGTCAGTTTTGCTCTGCTCTTTCCTCCTTTCTGGAAGGCTCTCGCCACACAGCAGAGTTGCACGGTGACGGCCATAAGGCAGTTTTCAAAATTTAATATCCTCCTTTGCCCATGGCAGATAGCTGTTTTTATTTACTCTTACACTCCGCCCTAGTTCGCATGGGATTTGAGATTAGAAAGGGAAGTTTAAGCAGCCACTTAAAATTGCTGAGATCTGGAAAGGGAGCAACACAAGAAGCACAGATCCCCCTGAAGAAGGACAACAAGCCTTTGAAGTCTTTTTCCTTTGCTCAGCCATCTGACTTGTGTGCAATTCATGGTCCCTGGGGTTAAGATTTGCATCCCAAAAGAAAGACTTGAAAAGTAGCTGGTTTGAGGCACTCACACTTACAATCCAGAGACTTCACAGGCTTCATGGATAGCTGCATCGCATTTCTCCAAGGCCTCTACAACCTTGGTGCTAAGGAGTTAGTCCTGTCAGAAACCCTTTGTACAGTGCTGAGTCAGGTGAAACATCAGCAGGGAGGTGGCAAACTTGCTTACTCTTGTTTTTGTTCATGATCATTGCTTTCCCTTGCTGAGTACTTGGCTTATCAGGGCAAGTTCTTCACGAAGGAGTGCTTCAGCAATGAGACATGCACTCAGATGACATAGAAAAGGCCACAAAACTCTTAAAATAAAATAAAGGGAAAGACAAAATAGGAACTGGGATGTCTGAATATCTGCTAAAGGCAGCTCAGAAGCACATATGGCCTTTAAAAGACTTGGGATGAAATGCAGCCTCGACTTTGAAGTATTGTGTACATGAGCTAAGGATCATCCTGACGGAAAGACAAATACATCCTTCTTCCTCCCTCAAAAGGTCTTTCTTCTCACATTTGCTGTTTTACCTCCTACTACATTAACCTCATCACAGCTGGAAGTTTCTGAGCTGTATTCCCAGGAGTCACCACTTCTGAACTCAAGGAGAATTGACTGGTTTGCTCTCCTTATGCTGAGTTAGAGAGAGAAAGTAGGGATTGGATTTGGGAAGTGCCCATTACTCATTCAGGCTCTTACTTGGTTTCAGGCAAGTCACCACAGATGGTGGTGTAAAAAACTCCCAGAAACTTCAGAACCTAATGAAAAAAAGAAGTGAAACAGAGCTGATCAAGCCAAGCAAAACTTGTTTGGTAAAAAGGAGAATGGGATCAGCAAAAGTGAAATCCAGCTGGGTAAGTCTGCTGCACCATGGAGCTTCTGAAACAGTGGTAAGTGAACCTGGGAGGACAGGCTGGGCAATTTAAGAGATAGCTGAGAAAAGCCAAGCATTGTCACAGAGTAGTCCTGTTCTCAGCAAATCAGAGCATAGATAATTGCAGTATTAAGACATATCTAACAGAGAAATGCGTTTGGAAAGAACTAGGAGCACATGGAAAGATAAAAAGAAAAATTCCACAAATGCTTAGCTTAAAACATCATCATCCTGATATCACAAGTGAGCGCAACAGGAGTGAGCAAAATCTCCGCCACTCTGCAGAACACAGTGCCCTGCAGCTACCAGCATTTCTTGTGGGAGAAGGGAATCCCTGCAGAGGCACGAATAGGAGCATCTGGCTCTAGGTTGAATTCCCAAGGTCACTTTTAAGCAGAGCAAGAATTTGGCTGCTGCTGAGACTTAAATGCTGCACAAAGCACCACATCGGGCAGGCATAAGCACATGGACGATGCCCATGCAGACCTCTGCTAGGGAGCAGCAGTACGAGGGGGAGGCATGAGCCACGGCAGCCCTCCTCCTCGCTCCTCACTGAAGCACTGTGACACTTCAAGCCCACAGCTCCAATTGCACTGAACTGATTGCAAGGACCCTGTCCATCCAGGCGAGTAACCAAGCACATGCTGGGGGGTGGAAGCAGCAGCAGACTTTATCATTAATGTTGCAATTACATTTAATTATTTCACATTATAACCGAAGCAACTGGCTCTCAGGTCACCTGGCCTGCAGAGAATCTACTGTACAAGGAGTGCCAAGACTTGAATGCTTTTGATGAAAGGTCTCTGCAATTACAAGATTCCTGGAAAATGTCTGATTTCAAGAAAGCAGCACTTTCTGGTTGGAAGCACAGTGCAGGGCAATTCCAGCTAGCACTAAAGGTGATCCCCTTTCTGTAGAGCAGGGATCCAAGACACAGGAGGCAATTCTCACGAGATAGGCTACAGCAAAGCAAGCTGCAGAAGTAGAATCCTGACTGCAGTGTTTGCTTCAGGTACACAAGGGCAATTCTCATTAGCCAGAAAGCCATTATTTAACATAATCTTTATGTTCTCCTTGAAGAGAGAACCGGTATGTGACAGAAGGTTTTGTTTCCCCACCCATCAGCCTGGCCCCAGAGCCATCTTAAATTTTCTCATTAGCTTTCCTGCAGAACCCTCCCACCACAGGATGTGAATGGTTCATAAAAATTAATGAATTAATTTTGCCAGCAGCTCTATGGTATCAGCAAGTGTCACCCCTACTTTACATACTTTAAAGACGCAGACAACACTACAGATTTGTTTTGGATGCCCAATGTGAGACGTGTGATCCTCATGAGTTTCTAGGTGCCTAGTATTTTTATGCTCTGAGAGCAGCTCCCAGAGAATTCTGTTAAAGACAGGAACATGAAACACTGGAAATACAGAAAAGGAAGATGTGATTTATCCTCATCCCATCCAACTTCAGGCACCTAACAGAAGCTAAATTAGGCCTTTATTTGCTCTAATCTTCCTCTATAGTCTCTGAAGAGAAATAAAGCAACTTGTGTCCACATGGCTGTGCAATACCTACTCTAGGTCTCCTCTCTCCATCTATCTTCCTCTTGGGTGTGATACGCATTTCCTCAAATGTAATAGTGGCCATATTTCCAGCAGATTTTGTGGTTCAGCTTCCTCTAGCTCAGCACTACTTTGTTGCTCTTAGGAGTCAATAGCGCTTCCAAATGGACTGGCTGCAGTGCAGCGGTCCCCGTTATTATTATGGTGCACATGTATATCTTTGCTTTTGACACTGCACAAGCCTACAATAAAACACCAGACTTTGATTCAACAGATTGATAATTATGAAGGACCTACTTTATCCTCCTAAGAAAAGAGGGATGGAGATAATGAGAAGGACTGGTCTGTGATACCGTCCATTTATCACAAAGATGTTAATTACATTTTGTTAAATCTTTGATGGTCTGGCTGTTTGCAGAGGAGGACTGTCACTGTTTCTGGCCATGAGTATAAGGTGTGGTCTCTAGCAAAGAAGCAGGAGTACTTTTTTCCTGAATACGTTTTGTGTTTTTTTTTTTTAAGCCGCTAGATGTGCATAGGCCGAGCCTTGGTTTGCAAAAGCACATGAGGGCAGCAAGTGCCTGTGTGACTGGAATCGTTACCCAGGTTGCAAATGCAAGAAACTCACTGTGCAAAATGAATGCATCTAACAGTCCCCCCCTTCTTCCCTGGAAAGGCAGGCCCAAGGAGCCACTTGCAAAATACAGCCTTTGATCTTGAGCTGCTGCAGCTGCAGTCTGCAGACAGGCTTTCAAAATGCAATAACAGCATAATTTGAACAGAAGGTAAAGAGAGTGATATGTGCTTTACAGCTAAATAATTAACACAATGAATTGAAAGGAGTGAAATATTCATAGCTTTAAATATTTATAAATTAATTTTAAAAGTCACTATATAGTATCGAATTATCTTTAAAAGTCTGCCAATCTAGGACCTCTCACTCTCATTTCTGCTTGTTATTAAAGTTATTAATGCTCAAAAAATGACAGATGTTTGGCAAGAGACATGAAATGCAGCTTCCAAAACAACAACGGTAGCTAATGCTTCTGCACTAGCGCAGGGTCAGCTACTCTGCCTGGAGCCACTGGAGGAAACCCAGGCTCCTTTATTTCTCTCCTGAGTGGACACATTCAGAGCTAGATGTGCCGTGCTGAGCCGTGCCAATAAACCACCCAAAGCACTGATTTCTGGCCCCATCAGTGTTAGCAACAACTCTGTTGCTGACCGTCTGATAAAGGGCCAAGTAACAACATCCCTCTCCCTGGGATCCTTGCTGGACCACTTAACAGATACGATGTGCCTCTGTAAAAGACTATCAGTGACAAGAAAGGCTAGTTCAACAAAGAGTCCATTGGCTGAAGCTGTATCTTATTCCTCCTCGTCCCCACAGTAGTGTGCACTTTCTAGCAGGAATTTTTCTTGTCTCTATTTGTCCTAAGATAAATTAAAAATATAAATAATGCAATTGGTGACTTTCCACTTTGGCACCATGTTACCACACAAGAGGAGACCTACATCTGCTCTCCTACCATCAATAGCTGAGAACTTTCACCATGGAACACAGTCATTTTGCTGGATATGCATCAGACACATAGTTCCTTCATGCTCACAAATGTCACAGCCACCAGAGCACTTCACATCGCCCTCGTGCTCACCTTGCCAACATGAGGCAGCAATTGCACAAGAGCACTGATCCTTTTTCATCATCCCTGCATTATGTAGTTCCTTCACTTCCCCTTTGATACTTATTTCTGATAAACACTCTGTATTCACGTAGCAGCAGGAGACCATTACCCTTTGACAAGAGTCTGTTTTCATTAATATTATCCTTAAATTATTCTCATTTCATGTGACTCAGATGAGTTACACTTAAAGAGGCTTACATGGCAGTGCTTAGAACAGAAGTTGTCAGACTACTTTTTTTATATCAGCTAAGGAAATCAAATCATTAGCAAAAAAAATAAAAAAAGGAATTTTTTATGTGTGTGAATATAGCTGGAGCTTAAATCTTTCCAGAACAACAAGAACAAAAGGTCAGTTTATGACTTACAGAAGAAATAGTTTAATTTTCTTAGAAGGTTTAATAGTTTAATCCAGAGCATTGCTTTAATCATGGTTTAGGTTTATACCTCAAATAGAGCTGAATACCATAGTAGAATGGATAATCACATATATGAACAGAGCACTTCCAAAATGGGACAGAATGAGATATAAGCAGCAAATAAGATAGTTTTGTAAAGATACTTCTCAAGCCAGGAGATCATTCCTTTGATTAGCCATCATATTTTTAATGGGTTCATTTCTGTTCCATATTTGTGGAAGGTCTCATGCTCTTGTTGTGTCTGCTCCTGAGCAGTTCTGGTCCATCACACCTCATGCCAAGGGGAGATAAGCACTTAAGAGATGCAGATCACCGTCTGTCTGATGATGTAGATTACCTGAACTTCTCTGCTTTTCACTCACACTTTCTGGCAATTTCCTGTCTTCACTTAATCTTTAAAAATGAACTCATTTAAATAATGATCCTTCTCTGACAGTCAATTGCTTTCTCCAACTGAGCTGATATAAATCGAGTAGGTGGCTTGTCATCATACCACAGAAACATCAGAGAGATGCAGCAAACTTCAGCAGGCTGCAATTAGTATTTTCAGAGCATCTCTGCGGTTCATTTGCTAGTGCCTCTGCTGGTTGCTCCTACACAGTGAGGATTCCTCTTCATAATTACAGATGTTACTCAAAACAGTTTTAATACTTCTTCCTTTAAAATAACTCTATTTGTGGGATTATTTATTACATGTATAGGCAACTGAATAAATCAGAAATAATTTGGAAGGCAAAACATACCATTTTCCAGTTCAGAAAGCGCCTGTGTACAGAATACCATTCTCCCAGACATGCTATACAAAATTAGTTGTTGACTTACTTCTAAGAATAATGACAGCCTTGCAGCTTGTTAGCGAGAAGTCTGTAGCAACCACTTGGTATTTGAAATCTGACCTTTGAATGGGATACAACAGCTGGAGCAGTTATTTCTTGTCTTTGAATAAATTAAAGTAATCCTTAGAGTTAGAACTGCAGTTTGGATTTTCAAGAGCCCAAAAAGACCTTTCTGCAAGTCTCCTCTTGAAGTTTTTACTGCAGCAAACACTGGTCAAATAATTGCCTATAGTTATTTTTTAACATTCATTGCAATAGAGAGGAACCAGAAACAGGGCAGACAGTCCCTATAACAAGCTGATATAGCAGACAGCCCAGGGAAGGCATAGCAGAGGTACAGACACCCTACCGGTCCTAGCCAGCTCATCAGCGGCCATACTGACAGTGAACACCCGGCTGGAGCTCCTAGCATGAGGCCCCAGCAAGCATCCTTGCCTCTCTTCCCCTCAAAGGCATCTCTGAGAGGTTGAGTTCTTCCCAGATTATGACTGAGGAGGTTTTGATGCAAGAAGCAATCACAGGAGATAGTTCACATGTTGGGAGGATAATCCCCATCTATCTGCTTTAAAAGGAAAGTAAATAAAAATGCTCTCTTTAAATCACAGAAGCACGTGGGTTGGTTTGGCTAAAAAGCACTGAGGCACTCACTCCTTGATCTGAAGGCAGAGGGAAATGGCAGTAGTAACCTGGGGGGATAATAGCTACAATGAGGACTGATGACAATAAAAACTGCGGTGCCAGCATCCTTCCACTGCAAAATAAGCCTGCACTTTAGATTCCATCCCCCCTTTCCTCTACAGTGTTTCTAAATATTTCTACAGGTGGCTACTTTTATGCTGAGGTTGGAGGACCACTGATTAATGTTTCAGATGCGAATGTTTTACAGAGGAGAATCTGCTCATCAGGACCACTTACTAAGGAGTATCTCATAAAATAGTCACCTAACAGCATGTATTAGCAAGGGGAATGTGTGACCATGGGCTATTTAATTTTGCTGAATACTCAGGTAAGCTAGATCTGGGGTTAGACACCCAACTGCAAGATCAGAAGTCAAAGAAATAATAAGATCCAGTTGCTGTCACTGAAGAAAGAAAAATTCAGACTGAAATGAGATGCAGCTGTCTAAGAGTTCAGGTAAATAACCATGGGAACAGAGCATGTGGGGAGTCTGAGTGGGAAATGCATAGCTTTACAAAAAACGCAAGCTAGTTCAAACAAAAGTTTTAAAAAGTTATGAGCTTGAGGAAGATAAAAATAATTATAAGGTTTCTCCTGCCTTTGTTTTGCAGGTCAGACCACATGGTAAAAATGGTTGTTCCTTTCTTTGACATCAGCGATAGGAACAACCATTTTTACCATCTAGTCTGACCTTAGATTTCTTTGATAATGATGATATCCTTGGATAGGATAAAACGTTAGAGAAGTCATGTGTCAGTAGCATGTTAGAGGCATCTCAGAGGATGCAATCTCTGCCTCGCCTGTGGCTCTGCCCATCTCGGAGCTGGATTGGAGACTGCTAGAGAGGCTAAAGATCACATACATGCAGCCCTGCTGCAAAAGCCTGGGCAATGGAAGAGGCAACCCCTCCATGCTCCCAGTGCTCAATGTGAGCCCATGCACACCAGGGGCCTGGTGGGACTTTGTGCTCAATGGTATTAAAGGCTGCAAAGACACCAGCATCCAGCAAGCATACTCCATCCGCCACTGCCTTAAAGCACATCCAGAACAGGTGCTACTGCAGATCAAGGACACTTGAGGACACAAAAGTCAAAGGCCTGGATTTGCCACTACATCAAACCTCATTTGACATTTTCATCTGTGCAAAATATTACGCATAAAATCCTGCCTTTCTGGGTACCTAACGCTGCACACAAGTGTCACCCTTTCTCTAGATGACAAAGAGAAGACAAGGGAATGTCTTTCTAAACGAAGATACTGAAAGTGAGAAATTCAGACCCTTCCACCAGTAAATCCATTGAACACAAGGGCTTCAGATCTTCCTCTCCTTTGTCTAGGGAGAAGGGTGAACCAAAGAGTTTCATCTTAGTGAGCACCTTTACAAGTGCCTCTGGATTTCAGAGGCATAGAGAGCGCCAATTTCTTACCATTTTGCAGGATGTTAAGACAAAGCCTTCAAATGACCCAGCACATTCCTAACTCCCAAAGTTTTACTCGTGCTCTAAATAAATTAAGTCCTTATGAAAGTTCTGCATCCAATGTCCATTCTGCCCTGATGAGAAGCAGATACGATATTTATTTACTTATGTAAGATTGTCTCCTCTGGGCACTGGGCCCAAGTATAACAATCATCCTCTGTTGAGGAGATGGCTTTGAACCAAGCCATCTTGATAAAGTATTTCTCATAGCCTCATTTACAGCTGTGTATCAGCCAAACAGCCCAGCTACAAACAGAA
>NW_009598797.1:51683-53362 GCF_000690535.1 Cariama cristata
AATTGCTTAAGTACCCTGGTACTTTGGAATCAAGGTTTGGCAGAAGAATAAAACACAGAGATATCCTTTGTGCTACTGTCTTTTGAGTTCTTTGATGAAAACTGAGGCTTGCAGGGTAATTTCAAGCCATGTAACACACATATAAATAGCTATTGATAATGGGGACAAGTCAAATTAAACAAGCTAACTAATACTGGAAACAAAGGCATCCATGGCTGTATTTCTTGTTACTCCAGCTATCTAGGCTGAATATCTAATTCATGCCAGAGCTGGAGGAGGAATCAATATTATTGTTATTATTTATGTATTTTTAACTCTTATAACTCTTATATAATTCTTATATTACAGTTTTTTGTCAACACTAGTCATAGAATTCATTATTTATTACCTAAAAGTCACCTGTAACTCACAATAGCACACACCTCCTCTAATGCTAAGCATTTTCAGAGAGAAGACTTGAAAGTAGGGAAAAGGAAAAATTTGGGTGAGGATAAAGATGAAAGGTTAAGAGCAAGATCACGGAGAAGAAACCTTGCAGGCGTGTTGGGTCCCAAGGCTCCAGCTCCTCTGGGAGATGCTGTACTCATGCTGCCCCAGCTGTCCCTTGCTCATGCTCAGTCCACTGCACTCCTTGTGAAGGAGGGACTGATCAGACCCCTTCTTCTTCCCTAGGAGCTGAAAGCACAGTCAGAGCAGCATCAGATGGTCCCTTTTCCAGCCCTCTTTGCTGGAACAGCCCTGCCCAGCCACAGCATGGTGGGGAAGAGGGAGCGGGCTGCTGCCCACCACCTTGCTCCATCAAAATCCCTCTGGTTTGTTTAGCAGCACAGCAGCAGGCAGCACTGGCGGTGTCACCCATGATGAGAATAGATGTTACTCATCAAGCACTGGTGCCTGAGCTGACACAAACCGCTCTGGGTTTCTGTGAAGTGCAGAGAGGAGAGTTTTTAAATTGCCTTATACCTCAAGGACACCAGTCCACACTCAAAGGTCATGAGCATCGAAAAGCAACGCATTCCTGATGCAACCAGCTTGAAAAGATGCAGAAAGGATTAAGCCACGGTGCCTGGCACTGGCAGGCAGGGGAGGGGCAGGGTTGGGTAAATGTTTGCTGAGATGTGGCAAATGCAAAATTGATTTTCTTCTTCATTTAACACGTTTTTCACTCTCTTCCCCCCTTCTCCTCCCCTTTATGATTAAATTTAAAAACCAACAGTGACTTCAAGATGCAAGCACACTTAAAAGTTTAGAGGAGAGGGGTTTGAAAGAGGAAAAAGCTGCATATCCAACACTGCAAGAGAAACTCCTGAATTAGGAAAGCTGCAGGGATCCAGAAATGGTGTGAAAAGGGATCCCCTGGGGAAAGAGCAAAGGTATGGTCTTGGTTTCAGCAAGCTCCATAGGATCTGGGGTCCTGACTCCGAGAGAAGGATGGCACGAACACAGCTGACAAGTCAGGAGGGACCACAGTCATGGTTTAGTTTAACTTGCACAGGCCTTTCTCATGTTAACTTTGCTGCAGATGTAAGAAACAGATGAATTAGACATCTTCTAGAAGAGGAAAAATACACCACGAATTTTGAATTGTCTTTAATGAATATCTAACTGTTTTTCACCTGGCAAAAGGTTGGGAGTATTTTGAAGATCTGTAACATTACTCTCATTTATTGCACAGCAGG
>NW_009598797.1:53393-59947 GCF_000690535.1 Cariama cristata
CCTTGGGGGGGTGAAATGAGATGTGAATATTTTAAATTGCAGCTATGAAAGTGTTTCTTCAAACATCACAAAGCACTTTCCAACTTTCCTGTCTAATTCAACCATTCATAATTGGTCAGGTTTGCAAATCAGAATGAGAACAAACAAGGTGGACTTCAAGTTCTTTAGCTTTTTTTTTTTTATAATTACTTACACATACTATTATTGATCAAAGCATCTGGAGAAGAGGAGAAGCTGGAAAGCCACATTCAGCAGCAAGCCTGCAAAGGAGAAACACCTTTTTCCTTTGCGTTCAACTATTGCACTACTGGGAATAATATCTTTTGAAAGCTTTCCTTAAATTTATATTTCCACTCCCTTTGCCTCCTTTGCAGCAGTTTTGCAATCTCGTCTCTGCCAAAGTTTTTGTTTGGAGTAGCTTTGGATACCCTTGCTTTCATGGCACATGAGCCTTTTGGGCTGTACCACCAGTGTTTTATCAGCGCTTCTTTCTGCACGCAGCATCCCTAGAGATACTCAGTTTAATCCAGAGCAGGTTTTTCCCAGCCATCCAAATTAGCCCATAGCAGAAAAGTTGTGGTGCTTATTAGTCACCTGAATGCACACACACACACTGCTAGCCCTAAGCTGAAAATCTCACCTATAAGGACGGCAAGAAAAAAATTTAGAGGTAAAGGGAGGTGGCCTAAACTGTCACTCAGACTGAACAGCTTGTCACAGGTTAGTTCTGACTGGCCAGGTGTGCAGCAGTCCCTTAGACCTGACTTAACACAGGTCTAAGATTAGTGTGTCCTCAGATAATGATTACTTATTTTAAATCATGCTGGCTGGGGTAGAGTCCGCTGATGGTTTTGGTTCCACAAATCTTCCAACAAATGAATCATGGCAAGGTTTTTCATGAGAATAGCAAAGCAGAGGTGATTATTAGAAAAGCCCCAGTTCCCACACGTTTAGCACAGTGCTGCCTGGTGTTTAACTCCAGCATAGCACACAAACCCTCAAAACTTTCATTTCCTTTGTTCAGCTGTGGCTCAGAAACATTATTTCCAATGGCCCCTGCACCATATAAATCGTGCATGAAAATTTACAGAAAGCAAAGCGCTACAGGTCACGTATGTGTTCCTGGGAACCCCAGGACACAGCAGCATGTCAGACACAGCAGTCCTGGTGGCTCAGTTTCTCCCCATGGTCCTCCCTCCCTTTTCTTATCACAAGTATTTGAAATCATCTGCAACCTGGCAATGGGAAAATGATGCAAACAGCTATTTGTGTGTAGCATCATTCCATGCTTAACATCCTATAATATCTTGTGTGAGAACCAAGGTAAGGTCAGCTTCCAAGCCTTTCTTACCCTATGGGACCTAAAAGTAAAATTATGTCAGAGAAAATCTGGAGATAGCAAGATACCACTCCATACAACATACTCCACTGAGCCTGGTGGGGATTATGAAGCTAATCGTGTGCTGCATCCAAATCTGGCTAAAGCTGAAGAAGCTGCCTATCAGTAAATGTATAGTCTGAACTGGAACCATCCATCTCACAGGCCTGTAGTGGACAAAGTTGCACTGGGTTTTCCAAGTTCTCTTTCAAAAAATACTGTGTGTCATAAAGCCTCCTGAGAAAAAGTGTTTTCCCTACTGCACAAATTGTGGCACTGCAGTTGCAAAGTTCAAAATCTACTCTGTCCTCCAGCTTACATTTATGAACAAAGAAAAGCTCAGATCTTATCCTTAGGTTTGGCTCTGCCTCAGGATCTTCCTTCGGGAATACTCTGTCCATATGGTCCCTCCTCCTTTCCTTTGAGAGCAGGGGGTACACATGAGACAGCAATCTGCTCCAGTGAGCCAGGAAAATCCAAATCCAGCAAGAGGGTGCGATGTTTCTGGCAAAAAGCAGCCATGCCAAAGCATCTTCCAATATCTTCCTGCCAAAAAAGAATTTTGGTACCCCTCACCTTGCTCTGTGCTGATTTATTTCTGCAGCAAGGGGAGTTTTCCAGGTGCTTATTAACTATCTCCAGGAGGCCTTTAGCAAATTACATTGCCGCCTTTCTCCTTGAATGCATCCCACTGAAATCTGTATTCCTGTCACCTGCCCCCACCTCTCTCGGTGGCAGCTACTCTGTTCAGCTGTTCTTGCACTTTGCATTCCTGTTAGACTAGCAATATCTGCATAATATCTTTTGGGGAAAAAAGCTTTTGAAATACAGCTTTTGTTTTAATGACAGAACAGCATATGCTGTCACTCCTCCAAGCATTCTCTAAATGGTGATAACGCTCTCAACTTATTTAAGTACAGTATTTTTCCACCAAAGCTCTTTGTGTAACGTTGCTCACACCTCATTATCTTTCAGTAGCAGTGCTAGCAAACAAGGCACACAGAAGCCAAAATGATACAGGTTGCAACTCAGACAAGAACTAGTCAGGGATGGTAACAGACTCAAAAAGCTGGACCCAGAAATAAACCAGGAAAGTCTCACATTAGGACTCTTTGGAACAGTTACAAAGACAACAAACACAGCCTGGACTCACCGTCCTTTTGCATTTTGTGCGCAAGAAGCGCCTTGTTAAAGGATGCCATTTGCAGCAAACCACTAAAGCTGCATGACCATCTTTTGTGCCATGTGGTGGCTGAATATGAAAGTGCCTTCAGATAACAGGCAGGCTCCCATCACCAGCTTGCCATATGTTTCCTGCCCAGCCCACAATGAAATGGAGATGCTCTGATCTGCAGACCCACACGTGGAGCTCTGCTCAGAGGCTGCCTGCCTCTGCCGCCAGCACATGGACTTACTTCCAAAAGTCAAGCAGTAGAGGTGTCCTCAGGTAAAGTGGACCCTGCTGGTTGTCCATATGAGATGACAGACCTGTGTTTAGGTTTGTACCGCTGACACAGGGAGCACGGTTACCCCCTGCCAGCATGCCTGTTGCATGCATGCAGGCAGGGACCAGTGCCTCTGACCTGGAACAAAACATGTGCAGCACAGAGACCAAAGGGCAGAGGGTTGGCCACAAGATGGAGAAGCTAAGAAGCCACCTCCACACTGCTGCCCGAAGAGCTTCCCATGGCTCACTTGTGCACCTCTCCTGTTTGACAGCATCTTTCTGCCTCTTCTGGCTGTGAGAGCAACTGTGATTCCAGATGGTATCTGCTCCCATGCGAGTCCCACTCAGCACGCTTGCACACATGTTTTGACTTGTTTTGTTTAGATTTGCAATATCATCCCTGGCTGGACAAATGCAAAGTGACTCATTGGCAAAGATTTTTTAAAATCACTGAATTATTTACTTTAATACCGATAGGAACCTGCTTATTAGTTTTGATTACATGTGACCGTGGTTGATTTAAATCATATTTGCCCTTCAAATTCAACACACAGACAGAAATGACAGCAACAACAAACCCATCAATAGTGTTTGTCAGTCCTAGGCCTGGTCAAAGGAGAACAGGGCATGAGCACAAGGTTTTCTGCAGAGGAAGAGGGATTGCTTGAAGCTTTCGCTTCCCGTGTGGGCAGCAAATGTTTGTTTCCCCATTGATTCCAGAAGTGAACAGGTAGAACATGTACAACAGCTCTAGAAAATCCCATTATTATATACACACAAAAATATCAGGCAGAGAGAAGGATATTTCTGCATTCCCTTAAAATAAAGCCAAGGAATCCCCATAACCTACCATGCACACTTACATTCCCAGATTGATTTCTAAATGAAGGTGGATTGTTCCAACAAACTACAAATACCCCAGCTCCACTCCAGTATGCAGGTGACACCCCCTCTCAGACATGCAGCTGGTTCTAGGGCTTTCATTTATTTCAGAAAACAGTCGAAATTTGAAAGTGAAGACAAAGACTGGAGAAGTTCCAACGGCCTCGAAATATCACCCTTGTTATTAAAGCAAAAAGAGAGTATGTAGGAAACTGGCTGAGAAAAGGACGAAAGTTTTTCATGGAAGAATCAAATTGCTTTTGCCTTCTCCAGCTGTTTCCTGCAGCTTTGTTGACACTTCCACTAATAAAATGTGAGGAACATGCTGGATGTGCCCTGAAGCAAACCTGCCTGTTGGGGAGATAGGGTTTCCTCCGGCTGATGTCCTGGTAAAGAAACTTTTGGACCCAACAGTCACTTCTGTATGTTCTGCCCACATCAAAGAAGATGATTCAGGAGTAAGGAAAGGAAGGTGTGGAGTTACTGGAGGTGGTGCTGGGATTGCCACCCCCAAGGCTCTTCTTCGCAGGCAGCTTTAGGCTGACAAGGAAGAAGTAGTCACATCCAACCCCACAGGGGTGATCAAAGAAGCAGTTCCTCAGCTTAGAGGAACACCCAGCTTGGATCTGACAGACAGAAGTAGCAGTTTGTGACACTAGAAAAAATCCACACCTTGGAAAGTATTTGGCTCAGACTGGTACTGGCAGAGCTGCAAGACTCAGAGATGGAGCAGCCAGGCAGTGCAGGCTGAGGGCAGGAAAAGATGCTCTGAGTATGTTCTCAAATGGGGTCACGCAGAGTTAACTTTTCCCTTTTGCTCTGCACATGCCCTTCTAGAGTTTGTCTCCCTCAAGGAGTTCCCAGACAGATGGCTGAGGAAGGTATAAGCTTTGCAAAGAAGTCTGACCTGTTGTCCAGACCATCCTAAAAAAGATGCTTGATTTTTTTCTTATTTATTCACAGTACACCTCCCCCTAGGTGGGAAGTCTCCCCAGCTGAATAAGCCTCAGACAGGACTCAGAGGTGGAGTAGATGGGCTCCTTGCCTCTCCTACAAGCTCCCTTGGCCAGCAGCAACACTGACTCCCTGTGTGGGAGGCAGAGCACCAGCAGGTCCTGGAGATGCCATGAGTCTGCATTGGCTCACTTCAGGGTTTTACAGCACAGAATTAAACAAATTAAGTAAACCATGCTACGATGGAAGCTAAAGCTTCCTAATGGCAGGTAGATTTTGGCTTTAATCAGATTGTAATGCTTGCAGGTGCAGTCCAACAAACCCACACTGAATTGCCCCTTTCCAACCAGCCCTACCAGGAGAGAGCTTTCTGCACCTTTAGCTGAATCACTGAACAACCCTGAGCAATATACGCGCCAGAGAGACTATTTTTCCTGTTCTACCAGCAATACTTGTGGGCAAATCCCAGATCTGAAAACCCTCCCAGACAGGCAGACAACCCCGAGGCCAACCTCTGCATAGGTGGTTGGTATCTCACATCAGGCTGGCTGTTATATATGTCCACAGTCCAGGCCACCACATGACACCCTGAGGAAGATTATAAATACTTGTTCTACTTAATTCATGCCTCACTGCAGACCTGTTCCAGATTCATGGTCACAAGCAATCTTCAAGCAGAAGGACAGGGGTGCCAGAACACCTGCCAGTTTCCAAGATCAATTTAAAAATCCTATATGTAGTTTTAAAATGCATCTAAACCAGATCTGCACGTAAAATTGTTCCCTTGAATCTGTCCCAGGCTAGACTCGGTGACTGAGTCCTGGATATTGTATGTAAATTATGACTCATCACCATAGCATCCAAATGCAGCAGTTTCAATTTAGGATTGCACAGTCTGCCTGGACAGTTGAAACCAGCTCCAGTCGTCCTCCTGCAGCACAAGATGCCTCAGGGGCTCAGACCAGTTGCTCCTGTGTACATTTAAAGATATACCTGTCAGGAAGGCTGTGGCCTTCACCCATCTGTGCACATACACTGATTCCTTCTTAACCGACAAGCTGAACTGTTTATATGGGAGATGCTTTAGTGGTTGTGGCCATAAATCAGAGAAAATTTAATGCTTCTTTTTCAGATTTTGGAAAGTGATCCTTGCTTTCCCAACACATGGCTCTGGGACTGTGCCTCTTGGGTTCCTCCTCCTTAACCACAAGTTGAAGCTTGTGCGAGCAAGCTACATGGTAGATGAGCTCACGTGCTGCTCCGCTCAGGAGGCATCAGACCTGCGGGAGCAGCTCCCCACCGGTGTTGGGTGGTAGGAACCCGACGGGTCCCCGAGCTCTGTGCTACTAAGCAGCACAAGCTTGTGTTGTGGTTGAGTTGATCCTGTGACAGGTTTGCGCGAGGCACTTACATTAAGAAAAGTCACCTTTGACTGCTCAGGCCCTGGGAAATTGTCACCCGGGTGGGTGGCTCTCTTGTACCAAGCAGGCAGCAGACAAGGGCCTCTTGTTAACGCCTTCCCATTGCCTCCTTCAAGTGGTCCTTGCTGGTTCAGAAGAAAAGCAGCTGAACAAGCAGTCACACATCCCTGCCCAAAAGGCAAAAAGATAAATGCCTCTCAACTTGATTTCATCTTGCTTTCTCAGTAGGCAAGAGCAGCAATTCCATGTGAAATCACAATGTGACATTGTGAAGGGTATCAGGGGAGCTCCTTTTGTTTTTAAAGTGAAAAAACAAATGCCAGACCTTAACAGCAGTTTATCCTTCTGCACAGACAAATGAGGCAGAGCCTGGGTGGCTCAGAGGAGCTCACAGCCAGTCCCAGACCATGAGCAGATCTGTCCTGGTTTGGCCAAAACAGGGCCTCCTTTCAGGAGTTTTTCTTTCAGTTAA